>NC_142802.1:54500234-54789449 GCF_049724085.1 Artemia sp. Qi Xiang Cuo
ACTTTATCCATGAGGGAGGGGGGGTTCATAGGATGGTTATTTTGATAGTGATTAAAGTGTGAGAAATGTCAGTCTCTGATGGGATCATTGCCGGTGTTAAATTTCTACTGATTAGGGTAACTCTGGTCATCATCTTGACATTCGTCGTCTAGGGCTTCATTGGTGTGTTGAGTACTCTTCATTGGTTGATAAATTGGGATGATAGATGTTATTTGTTCTTCTATTCGGGCTTTGTTGCTTGGTTGTCATCCATATTCAATTGCTATCATAGTAAGCAAGTTCCTAAAACAGAGATTTCCAAGCAGAATCACATGTTCTACGTGACGGGTAAGCGACAATATATAATAAATGGAATCACTCGTCTTACCTGGCGGTATGCTATAACTTGTGGTAAGTTGTGACGACAGATGTCACTTGTTCTTCTATTCGGGCTTAATTGCTTGGTTGTGATCCATAGTCAATTGCTATCATAGTATGACAGTTCCTAAAACAGAAATTTCTTGGCAAAATCACAATATGTCAATATGAGAATTTTTAACGTCATCTATTGATCTTTTTCTTCGAATGTCTCTCCTATTGGTTCTTATAGCCATGTCTATTTCGGCCATTTTCTTATCGAAATCGTCTACTAGAAATTCAGGTCTAAGTTTAGGGATGGTAGGGAACAAAATGACCTTTATCGTTTTATTTTATAAGTTTTTACTTGATTGTAGACCCTTTTCTGATCTTAAGAATTGAAATATGGATTCCTTAAGTTCATCTCAATTTTTCTAATCTCATGACTTGTTGAAATAATGTTTCAAATGGTTTAGGATCTAATTTCATGAATATCTTCCATTCACTATGGCTGGCTAGTAGCGATTTTCATGCTTAAATATGATTCTGTGCTTTACAATATCTTGTGCTGTTGCCTAAACAAAGAAAGTTAGCATCAGTGTTGTTATATGCACCCTTTCGATTTCTAAAATTAATATTTTATCAGTGGTTATATTATATAGAAAATATTCGCAGGTATTTAATATTTTATTATATTTTGTCACTAGCTTATGAAAGCAGAAATTCTTTCAGAGTTGCACCTTTTCGAAGCTTAAAAGTACATTGTTATACGTTGAGTTTAAACTGCTTGTCAAAGAATTGTTTTGTCAAAGGGCACTTTATATACTTTGACATATAAGGTTAGAACAATCAAACCAGTGACATAAGGTCAACTCTGACAATTGTCGTGGCAGTACTTCTTCAATATCAAGTTGCTTTTCCACTTGCTTTTTGACCCAAGCATTGATGACCAGTAGTTTCTAGTGCTAAATTCTCTATGTCAATCCTTAGTCTATCCATGATAACTCTCTGTTCCTCTATATTAACTTTATTTCTCTATGTTAGCTCTCTGCTTCACTATTTTCACTCTCTTTTCTTTTGTGTCAAGTCTTTGTTTCTATAGTTCTATTCTCTATTCGTCTATGTTGGTTCCCTTGTTTTATTTTTACAATTCATGTTAACTCCCTTTTTCTTTGTCCTTTCTCTGTTTCTCTATGTTAACTCATCTTAATCTATGTTAGTTCTCTGTTTCTCTTTGTTAATTCTATTTTAGTCTATGTTTGCCCACTTTTTTCTATTATAGTGGTTCCCATTACTGGCTAAGCAATAGCAATTAACAAGGAAAATGGTCTTTGAATTCTTTCGATTACCTGGATTTATTCTTTGTTGAATACTCAAACTGATTAAAGAAACAAGCTGTTTCTTCTGCAATGATGAGCATGGGCGTTGTTTGGGGGTGGCAAGGGGAAGGCAGTTACCCCCCCCCCCAATAATGTGAAGAAAAAAATTATTAAACATCCCATGCCCTTTGACTATCTGGATATGTACCCCTCTTGCCAATTCTTCTAGAAAACCTCTAATAAACCTTATCTCTTTCAAAGCAAACACGTTTTAGAGCCATACTTGACCAGCATCATCAGTGGAGCTTAAAATTTTCTAATCTTGGTTTGCAGACTTGTCTTCTTCTTCTTCCAGAAATATTTCAACTGAAATATTTCTAGAACCGTTTTTTTTTTAAACCACGGGGCTCGGCTATTCCACTTTATTCATTTTCACTGCATCCACTATTTTTATTAATAATATTACCTAGGGATGTGAAGCTCTCCACGTGAATGATCTTTTCGCTACGAAACATTACCTCTTCACCTTCCCGTATTCCCAGTCTAAGCGACTCAATCTTCTTAACATCAATTTTCAAGCCTATTCTTACTCCTTGAGCCCTCAAAACTTCATTCATTCATCATACCTAAATATCATCGATATCACCAGAGCGGAATAAATCATCAACACAGTCTAATTTTGAAAAAGTGCTTTATCCTCCAATCTGATTTCCATGCTCTCCCATAGCCTTTGACGTGTTATATAGGACAAAGTCCATCAAAATGATCGATAAAAATGTGGATAACCACCCTGCTTAACTCCTGATTTCATAAGAAACCAGGTTCTAACTTCATTTCCTACCTTAAACAAAGCAATGTTATTCTCGTAAATAGCTCTAATTACTTGAATGTATTTATCCGGTATGACATACAAGGACAGGAACTTTGCTAAGGCTCTTCTATCGGCTGAATCAGATGCTTGCATTTAAACACAAGGACTCCGGCACTTCAGTTCACTTCAAGCCTTTCACTCAGGACTCAGTCTAATGACTCAGGCACTTCTCAATGATCTATCTAAGAACGAAAATTTAGTCGAAGCATTCACACCCCTTCTAAAACCACACTGTTCTGCTCTTAAAACTTTATCTGCTCTTAAAACTTAAGTCGAAAAGGATCTTCATGGTAATTTGGTTCCTACAGAAACCAAGCTGATACATCTATAAGTGTCACACTAACTCTGATCACCTTTCTTATAGAGGGGTCTAATTAAAGTTTTCCCAAAATTGCTAGGTAGTTTCCCCTTTTTTAAATCATACTTCAATAATCTATATCTAACTTCACAACCACCATATTTAAAAAACTCATTTACGATACTACCAGTACTTAGGGCCTTATTTTTTTTTATCCTTTTAGTGTTGTTTCGGTTTCTCCCTCACAAAATGAAACTTTTTCATTCTTTTCTATATCTTTTCCTGTGACTCTATCGTGGTTTAGCGCATTATCAAAATGATCTGCCTATCTCTTTTTAATTCTTTATTTATCACCAGTTCCAGTCCCAGTCTTACCTTTAAATGGGACAAGTCCGGATTGACTATTCCCTCTCGGTTTTTTAAGATCAGATGCAATATTTGACTGCTATGCAGTCTCGCTGCATCTTATAGATTTTCATAAACTTTATCCATAGCCTCCTTAGTTCATAACACGTCCACTCCGTAACACCTAAGAAGGTGTTCTTGACACCCCCTTAGTTCATATTTGATTCTTTCTCAACTTTTCTTAAATTCTTCTTATTTTCGTGTTGTCTGTCACTCAAATACCTCTAGCACAAGCCCCTTTCTTCTCAACTGAACTTAAAGCTTTTCCACTTATATTTTTAGCTGCATTTCTAACTTTCCTCCTAAGATTATTTCATCCACCTTCTACATTGTCCAATTTTAGATTCTTTAGTTTAATATTCAAGTTTAATATCAACGTCACAACTTCCCAGAAGGTAGTTACCTTATCTAATGTTCAGCTTTATATTAACCCTGCACATTAGTAGATTGTGATCTTTACTTTTATCATCAATAACATCACTCCTATATATCCTAGTATCTTGTGTTGATTCTGCCTGTCTTCTATTTGCAATAACATAATAAATACGGTTGGCCGTCTTACCGTCAGCTGAGTGTCATGTTAACTTATGGTCCATTTAATCAGATAAATCATTGCATGTCTTCCTGTAGCTGTCAGTAAGATTCATCTGAGTGACTTACCAGCTTCCTTATTCGTAATGAGGCCTACTCCCTCTCTGTGCACCCCATCTTTCCTGCCTGAATAAATAAATTCTGTATCACCCAATTTCATGCTTCCTACCCCTGGGACATGAGTTTCTGAAACTTCTAACAAGTCCACTTCAAAACGTTTAAATTCGTCAGTAAAAATGTCAATACAATATTTTTTGTTTAACGTTGAAACATTCCAAGTTGCAAATTCCCTATTGTTTAAATCTTGAATTTATTACCAGTACCAGTACAGGTCCCAAACCGGTACAAGATAGGGAATAATTCATTTTCTCAAACTAAGCGCTTAAGCCGACTTTAAATCAGACAGCAAGAAGTCCCCGGAACCTCCAGTATTGTGCAATCCGGGGTCCATATAGGTCATGACGTGATTTTCCACACTTGGGGATGCTCTTATATCAACAAGAATTGAAATCATGCACAAGCAGTCTCAAGTCTACTACCTCTGACTCGTTATATATTCATGTGTACAAACACTATAATGCTATAGGTAGGCAGCCCATAATAGATACCTTAGCTAGGAAGAGGTTTTTCATCCCGGCAAAACAGACACGAAACACAGCAGAATTTTCTCTCAATCCACTGCATAGAATCCATTGCAAATGCTATGTCATTTTCAGGCTATAATTTTCTTGAGGGGTGCCACTCCTCAAGGTCATCCTGCAGCACTTTCTTCGATCACGGTTCTTATTGGGGAAACCCGTGAAAGGTGCACCCTGACACCAATATGAAGTCACGCAAGCATGATTTCCCTTTCGTGGATAGGAACAGACTATGGAGCTTATGACGGAGCGGAGACCCCAAAGCATCTCACAACGAGATTTCAGGTTTTTTCGAAACTTATCTTTCAAAGATTTTTCCAGCATTAGGTAATAGGATAATAGGATAATAGATAATAGAATTAGATAATACATCTACAGGAAGAAGAGATCTATATCTTATTCTTTTTACTAGTGACAACAATTTTTTCTTCTTTTCATTCCTTAGGGAAATATGATAACTGTAATCCAGAGTTTGTAATTTTCAACATAACAGGTTGTGTCACATTAATATTTTTTTTTAACTAAAATCAAGATCCCGTCAGGACCCAATGCCTACATTGAAATTGTTTTCATTGTTTTCTCCTCTAATTTTTCACGACTAACCTCGTTCTCGCCATTTATAATAAAGACTTCTTGTCTAAGATTACGATAGAATCCACCGTCACATTTTTTATTCTCACAAGAAAATCATTTCAATGAGCTCTTATATGAGCCGTCATCTTTCTCTACACAGATTGGTCATGTGCCTTCTTCCTAACCATTTCGGGTGGTGCTATTCACTTCTCAAAAGAATCAGCTCTAATCCACCACCTAGTATGTCTCTCGGCATTGACAGTACATACAGAGGAGATTCTGGACATAGCTTTGTGAATTGAAGATTTTATGTACTTAATTTGCACTAATTTAGAGAAGCACAATACAGGTTGTTGACATTTAATTAGCACTACTTAAGAGAGAAATATATTTTTAGACGGTTCTTATTTAATTTGACGACCAACAGGGTCTTTCAGCATTTCAAAGGATGTATGAGACTTGTGCTTAATTTTTTTTATGGTGAGGTACAAATGATGAGCTGCTAAAGGTAGTTTAGGTTAATTCTCATAAAAGTGGTTTCCATTACAACAGGAACAAATTTGAGGTCCTATAGATTTTGATTCTGGCCCTTTGTACGGCAAATAATATTAACTTAGTCCTCATAGCGGGTCATCAAAAACCTTATTCTGAAAACATGTTGAATCAAAATTAGAAACTGGACCACTCAACTCTAATGTTACACTGAGATATTACCTTTTTATAAAGTACGGTTAAATTTTGAAAGTTATTACCATTTTAAGTAGTTCCGCTATATCTGGATTCGAGTTTGTAATGTCCACATGTTTTTTTTAAGTTTACTCAAATTAGGACCATTATTCAAGATCATTTGAGGTAATTTTAGTTGTTTTTTTACGTGTATATTTTGTAAATTCAGACTTACCAGGAAGAAAAAGACACAGTTGAATGCAAAGCTTGTTGAGATTCCGTTTCCAGTATTATTCTAGCGTTCCGAGTATCTGAGGCGTTATTTTTGCACAGATATTTAAGGTATCCTCGCTAATGACTTAGGCCACTGCTTGTCGTAATTCGGAGAAAACCGTGGTTCCAGCTTCCAGCACTATTATTTTTTTTAGTGGGCCCTAAAATAAGGTAAAGGAATCCCAGTCTTTGACAACATCTTCATAAGATTTAGCAGGTTCCTTAAAGAGGCATTCCTAGGAACCGTATGTCCGAGCCACCTCATAGTCACATCTGTCGATAAAAAAAAGCCGGATTGTGTGAATGACATGAGATTTTTCATGATTTTAACATCACACGTGTATTTTAGAAAAGAAAATTCAATTGAATTCAGTTTATTTATAACCTGTCAAAACAAAAAATGGCGCAAGTCCCCTAATGACAGAGTACATAAGAGAAATAAAAGAAAAAAGACAAGAAAAATTATACACTGAACAAAAATAAGCAGTTCCAATCATATTAATAATAGACATAATCACAAATCATATATCATAATCACAAGATAAGATATAAATCAGAAGACAAAAAAAATCATAAAAATAAAGAGGACCAATCATTATTTAGTTTACTGGCGGAAGATTTAAAATCTTTTACTCTTTTATCAGTAGTTGTCGAAGGGAAAATGAGCTTAAATTTTTGGGACAAAAAAGAGTTACTAGTCCAAGGGTGCATATGTAAAAGGAATTTAGCAAGTTTAAAATAAATCCGATGAACAAGTTTTTTTTTTGAAGCATGAAAAAATTGCCAAATAGGAGACAGAGCAAGAAGATGATTCGCAGTCAGACTACAATAAAGTTTAGAAAGATGGAAACGACTAAGGTATGTAACGTTAGAGACAAGTGACGCATAAGCTAACCTTGTCTTTTTTTTAATATTTTGAATGGCAAGCTTAATAGTTTCCTTAATTGAATTTCCAATGGGAATTCCCAGATAAATAAGTCTTTTAGAGAAGAGGATACAAGTTTCAGTAAGTTAGAGGGATTTCTCAGAGTATCTTTTGAGGTTGAAACCGACAGCCACAGTTTTATCCACATTAAAACTTAAACCAATCTACTGATATTCTAGTTTTAATTTCGAAAAAGTGCTCTCACAACCAGTGAAAGTGCGACTCAGATTTAGGATATCATCAGCATATGCAAGTAAAGAGACGTCTAAACCCCCATAAATACAGGTGGACTGAATAGAACTTAAACCTGGAATGACTGAATTATTAAAAAGCG
The DNA here is from genome assembly GCF_049724085.1 of Artemia sp. Qi Xiang Cuo. NCBI lineage: Eukaryota > Metazoa > Arthropoda > Branchiopoda > Anostraca > Artemiidae > Artemia > Artemia sp. Qi Xiang Cuo. The sequence goes on from NC_142802.1 coordinate 54,507,464, forward strand.
CGGGGGAAGTGAGACCTCCTTGTCTAACGCCCTTTAGCACATTAAAAAGCTCTGAACTGCGCTTCATTTTGGCACGAAGATGTTTATACATGTATCGAAGACACCTTATAACTCAGAAGTCAACCCCTTTCTTTAAAGCTTCTACCAAAAGCTGAGCAAAAATACACGAATCAAATGCTCTGGCAATGAAAATTGCAAGAACATGGCTTAAGAAGTTTGCACCAACACTCATTTGGTTGCAACTGTTATCTATTAATCCAACGTCCTCCTAACTTTAGTCATATTTATGTTACAGATAGAAAATTTGCTTTCCCAAGCTTCCGTTTTTTCTAGTTTCAAAAACTTATGCCTTAAATATCGACTATAATTGGTCAGTCAAAAATTTTATGCTTGAAAGTTGAACAATATTCAACTCGGAAAATTACGAACGGTGAACATAATTGGCATAGTAGTCTCGCGCAATTTTGATATTATCGAGAATTGTGACTATATAGTGTAGCCTGGGTATTAGACAGCTTCGTTTTTTCCGTATGTAGGTAACCAATTTGTTTCAGATTTTGATGTTCTTCGTTCAGCAAGGTAGTATTTTCTTCACAAAATGGATGATACAAGAATTGTAACTGGTTGTAATGATTGTAAAAATCATTAAAGTTAAAAATCTTACAGCTCCATGAAATATTTTAAGAAAGGTTCTAACAGGACGTATTTTTAATTTATCCTTATACTTCTCATTCTTCTTCTTTGGATTGGAGGCACTTTTGCATAGCTTCACCATTAGAATTCAATTCTGAACCCTTCAGTGTGCTGCTATAGCTGAGTTCAAACTCTGAGCCCAGTATTACAAAGATGAGACCAAAACCACTTAACCACTACAGGACATTTTTCCAGATAGATAAATACACTAACATTTTTTATCTAGCAAAGAATAAGCTGCAGCTTATTGAGTTTAGAAGTACAAAAAGCAAATAATTTACTAAATAGAATTCAATAAGCGCTTTTGAACGCAAATTAATAATTGAAATTGCCTATTGAACGCCACAAAATACAAAAATGAATTGCAATAAGCTCATTGTACACGGGTTTCATCTAAAGTAACTTCTGTCTCATGGCAGCGTATGAAGTCAAAATGTTTTCATGGAGTTCAAAGCTCAGTCCATTCTTCAGCAGAGTTAATTGCAACTGATTGCAATTAACTGCCATAACTTATTGGATAAGCGTATTTGTGGGGTCTGTTGAACACGAATTGAACATCAAACTGAATTTCATAGAAAAAAATCTTGCAAGGCCATAGAACCTTCTAAACTAACCAAAGGGACTATTAGTTTATACTGTTAGATGAAAATTCCAAGAGTTTTTTATCTGTAAAAGAAGAATTGTGGGTTTTTAAGTTCTGAAGAAAAAAAACAACAAATAATTGCTTGCACATAATTCAGTATTTACTATTGTCTATTGAACGCCAAAAATTAAAAACATCAATAGCAATAAGCTTATTGAACTTGGGACGTGAAGCGATCTGACCATCCAGGTTTATAAAGTTCCATAATTTGTCATAGTTGGCGCAAACGTTGTTTTCACTTTAAAGTCTGGACCAAAAAGAATGGGAGACTTGTTAGAGCGGAGCTGTATTTTCGAAAGTGTAAAATGAGAAGATGTAAATTAAAACTTGATTGCACGAATAACAGCTTAGCGTCTCGCGACTTCATCTGAAAAGTAGTAAATTTCCAAAAAAATTCTTCTATTTGTTCTTCACGTTTGAATGCAGCCCCACCAGGCCCTGTAGCAGCTCAGATTGAACCACAATTTCTTCTATTACCAAGCAGGGATAAATATTTTTTACCAGCATTATTTAAATAAAAATCTGGTCTGCACAAATTAGGACTAGGTAGCTTGAAAAACCTAAAAAAAAACAAATATGCAGATTTTTTCGGTCAAACAATGTCGCCAAATACTATAAGACGTTGGTGAATCCCCTTTTCAATACAAGTGTCATTTTCCACTTTTCTAAGTTTCTTATACTTTTTGTTTTAAACTGATACACAGTGGTCACTAGTTAAAAATAATCTACCTAGCAGAGAAAAGTTTCTAATGACCCAAAATTTCAAGTTGCTATCCTACGACAAACTTTAACGGAAAACTAAGAGGAAGAGCATAAAATGTTTCATTCTTAGCTCGCTGGATGGGAAAAATTTCCAAATGCTTTTTCTAAAAATGCACCCGTTGATCCTTGTAATGCGTGCTTTGGCTTGTTCTTGCTGACCTTTTAATTCAATAGATCTACTTTTAACTTTGGATTGAGTGCTAGATCAAGTGCGGAAGTGTAACAACTGCGGATTTTTGACCAGTCAGATTCAACAAAGAGTTTTGGACTTGGTCCAAGACTGAGTCGAGTCTCTGAACGTCATTTAAATAATAAGTGCTAGGTTCAGACACATGAAATTTTGACAATATCCTTTAAAGATTCTGTCAGTATTTTCAGAATAATTTTTTTCAGGATGTCCTAAAAGATAGTTGAGAAAACCTAAAGATTTTATTGCCTTTTACTCTAAAAAAAGTTTTGAACTAGGATTTTTTCAGGTTGAAAAGTTTAATCTATTAAATATACTAGAGTATTTACTATTGCAATTGGCAACTCTGCTACCGTAGGAATAAGAAAAAAAAATCAAGAAAGGGATACTCAACCCTTTACATAAGAGAAAAAAGAAAACGTGAAGACAAAAGGAGGGAAAAGTTAGTATTTAATCAATAAGTTCGTTGTTTAGCCTAAGATTAGGCCTACTTTCACATTCATCTCCTCAGAAACAAGCTAGACTAGGCTAAGTCACCTGGTTTATTTTCAAATTTGTTAAATTTTGAATTCTTATAGGGCTACTGGTACTTGTCTATTATATAAAACACACGGTAAAATTCTACTTTAGCTACTTTTAGCTCTCTTGAGTACCTACCTCCACTCCTTCTCCCTCTAGAGGGTCCTGACCTTTGATGACCTTTAAAAATTTGTGTGTTATAGGCCTAAAAGTGAAACTTTGCAAAATAAATCTTTTGCTTAATTGAAGTACAATAAAATTGTTTTCAGCTTCAAAACTTTGCTCAATCCCAATTAATAATGTTTTAAAGATATGCAAATACATTTCCTAAATTTTGAAAAAAAAACATTAATATGGCTCTAAATTCGGTCAATATATACCAAATCATATTATTCAGTTAGGACTAAAGTGAATCCACCATTCGATGCCTTTTTTTATGCTGATTACAAATATAATAAGCATTTCTATTGGAAATGAATTTCGGTCAACATCTACAAAATAATAGCCTATTATTGAGTTTCAAATAAAGTGAATCCACCATTTGATGCCTTTTTTTAGGCTTATTATTAATATAATAATAATTTATATAGGAAATTAATTTCGCCCCCCCCCACTATATAGGCGATAACAAACCTAACCCTGTATGGGCCTGTATAGGGGGGGGGGGGCTGAAATTCATTTCCGATAGAAATGCTTATTATATTCATAAACAGCCTAAAAAAAGGCATCGAATGGTGCCTGGGACGTACTTTGGTCAATATATACCAAATCATATTATTGAGTTTCAAATAAAGTGAATGCACCATTTAATGCCTTTTTTTATGTTGATTACAAATATAATAATAATTTCTATTGGAATTGAATTTCGGCCCCCCCCCCAATAGAGACAATACCTACCCTACCCCTGAATTGGCGTACATAGGGGGGGGGGCTGAATTTCAATTCCGATAGAGATGCTTATTAGTCTATATTCATAATCAGAATAAAAAAAGACATTAAATGGTGCATTCACTTTAGTCCTAACTCAATAATATGATTTGGTAGATATTGACCCCTATATAGGCCAAGTCAGGGTTAGGTTAGATATAGCCTATATAGAGGGGGGGGCTGAAATTAATTTCTTATAGAAATGCTTATTAGATTCGTAATCAGCATAAAAAAAGGCATTGAATGGTGTATTCACTTTATTTGAAACTCAATAATATGATTTGGTATATATTGACCCAAAATTCTACTCAACAAGGCTGTATCCAGGGGGGGGGGGTTTACCAGGTTTGATCCCCCCCCAAAAAAAATTTTTTTGACCGACTTGTAAATAAGTCGAAAATTAGTAAAACCTAGGTAAAAATCAGTAAAATTAGTCAAAAACTGAGTCAAAAATTAGTACCCCCCCTAAAAAAGTATAAAATTAGTAACCCCCCCCCCCCTGAACAAAAATCCTAGATACGGCCCTGCTACTCAAATAACATGAATTGCATTTTCAGAACTAATGCCAGAGAAAAAGAAACTGATAACTGAAAATTAAGGTAGAATGTTCTTTTGTCAAAATTTCAATGGGTAGGTAGCCTATAGACCTGTCATGTAGGCAAATTTCAGGACCCTCTAGAGGGGGAAGGAGTAGAAGTAGGTACTTCAAAATGCCTTCCCTGGACATACTTTAGCCTGTAGACCCATTCCCAAAAGTCTCATTTTTCTAACCTAACCCCTTTCCATTAGGAAAACTACCACAAAGAATTATGGAAGGGGGCCACCCAGAGCACATAACCTAAAATAACCTAGCCTAACCAAAATACCAACTAAATATTTAACAAAAAAAAGCTATAATGTGGTTTCTCAATGAGCTGAAGGTTATTGTCTGGTATAGACTGCATGAAAAAAAAACTGGTATTTGCAATACAAGTTCTCAAGTGTGTTTTTTATTTTAGACAATTACTGGGCTGTTACTGAGGTATAATCAAGGTGAATATACTAGTCATTGTACTGCATCTTTTTATGCTTTTTCTGGATAGTCCTATACTAATTGCTTCTGATATAAATTTGATTTTAAACCCTGTAAGTGACAGTAAATATCCTAGGTCTATCCTTTTTAACCTTACCCAAATATATAGTATATTGTATATTTTCATAATGCATTTATTGATTCTTGATTTTGTCACTGTTGATTTAATTTATGAGTAAACCTAACTTAACCTAATCTATCATTTCTACCCTTATCCAAATATACAGGATGGGCTATATTATATGTTTCCCATGCATTTATTGATTCTCAAATTTGTCACTGTCAATTCAATTTACAGGTAAACTGGTTTTAACAAAGGTGTAAGCCATGGGCACCCATAAGGGGGGCCAGGGCGCCTGCCCCCTGGCTGAATGATGCTGCCTTAGTTTTTTATTTTTGTTCTGAGCTTTCTATTATATAGCATTAAAAGTGCCAATTAGACCCGGTTTGCCCCCCCCCCCCCCTTTCTGGAATTCAGCTTATGGGCACCCATGGTGTAAGCCTAGGATGCTAGCTGAACATAAGGACACTTGTTAACAAAACAATTCTTACTTCATAATATGCAGAATAATCAGAGTTAACACATTTTGCATGGGGAGAATCTTTATCTTCACTTCTTTCCTTGTATTTCCAGTTTTTCTCTCACATTCCTAAATATTTGTGTCTATTCTCTAAGTCTTGCCAAACATTTATAATTAAATACCCAAATGCCATCTAACCTAACCTAGTTTATCACTATTTGCCTCTTGACATGTGATGTGAGAATATAACTAGATGGCACTGATGGTGTTTAATTACATAGATAGATTGTTTGAAAAAAAATGCAGTTGAATCCTTGTTTGTTTTTCAGAAATTTGTTGAAAAAAATTGTACAACAATGAAAGAAGTGAAGATAAAAGTTCTCCCTATGCAAACTCTGTTATCTCTGATTATTCTTCATATTATGAAGCAAGAATTGTTTTATTAACATGTTTCCTTATGTTCAGCTAGGGTCCTAGGATTATACCTTAACAAGGTTGACACTAACCTAACAAAGATATATTTGGCTAAAAAGGAGGCACATTACAGGGGGAAATCACCATTACCTATGTATTTGCATATTAGAGGGGGCATGGGGTGGGGAAAATGGTTTATACTCAGACAATCTATTGACTACAATTTTTTGGCATATCAGAGGATACTATTGACTACAATTTTTTGGTATATCAGAGGCAACGCTGTAGCGTTGCCTATAGTAAAGGCCATACAGCTCCAATGTTTTATTATTATTATTTTTTTTTTTTTTCAAAGAGGCACTTCATATGGAAGGGGTCGTCGTAGAAGCTTCAAAGGGGGCTCATTTGATTGGAAATTGAGAGTTCTAGTGCCCTTTTTAATAGTCGAAAATGATTGGTGGGCAACTAGCCCCCCCCCCCCTGCCCATCATTCCCCCAAACACATCCAATCAACATTTTGAGATGGCCAGTTTTTTCAGCATAGTTGAGTTCCAGATAGAAAATATATTGTTCAGGAGGATACTCCCCCACAACCCTCAGGGCAAGGGTTTTAAGTTATGGCCTGGGGGCATATAAGGTTTTTATAGAAGGCGTTGTCGTAGAAACTTCAAAACAGGCTCAATTGATTGGAAATTAAAGGGCTAGTGCCCTTTTTAATAGTCGAAAGTTATTGGAGCGTAACTAGCCCCACTGCCCCCCCCCCACACTCATGATTCCCCCAAACACATACAATCAAAACTTTGAGATAGCTATTTTGTTCAGCGTAGTTGATTCCAGGATGGTAAATATGTTTTTGAGTAGGATACTCCCCCACAACCCTCAGGGCAAGGGTTTTAAGTTATACCCTGAGGGCATATAAGGTTTTTATAAAAGGCGTTGTTGTAGAAACTTCAAAACAGGCTCAATTGATTGGAAATTAAAGGGCTAGTGCCCTTTTTAACAGACAAAAGTTATTGGAGTGTACCTAGCCCCCCGCCCCCCCCCCACGCCGATCATTTCCCCAAACACATCCAATCAAAATTTTGAGATAGCCATTTTGTTCAGCATAGTTGATTTCCAGATGGAAAATATATTTTTGAGGAGGATACTCCCCCACAACTCTCAGGGCAAGGGTTTTAAGTTATACCCTGTGGGCATATAAGGTTTTTATAAAAGGCGTTGTTGTAGAAACTTCAAAACAGGCTCAATTGATTGGAAATTAAAGGGTTAGTGCACTTTTTAATAGTTGAAAGTGATTGGAGTTTAACTAGCCCCCCCCCACGCCCATCATTTCCCCAAACACATCCAATCAAAATTTTGAGATAGCTTTTTGTTCAGCATAGTTGATTTCCAGATAGAAAATATATTATTGAGGAGGACACTCCCCCACAACCCTCAGGGCAAGGGTTTTAAGTTATGCCCTTGGGGGCATATGAGGTTTTTATAAAAGGCGTTGCCGTAGAAACTTCAAAACAGGCTCAATTGATTGGAAAATAAAGGGCTAGTGCCCTTTTTAATAGTCGAAAGTGATTGGAGTTTAACTAGCCCCCCCCCCCACGCCCATCATTTCCCCAACATCAAAATTTTGATGTTGGGGACATCCAATCAAAATTTTGAGATAGTCATTTTGTTCAGCATAGTTGATTTCCAGATAGAAAATAATTTTTGAGGAGGACACTCCCACACAACCCTTGGGTAAGGGTTTTAAGTTATACCCTGGGGGCATATAAGGTTTTTATAGAAGGCGTTGTTGTAGAAACTTCAAAAAAGGCTCATTCAATTGGAAATTAAAGGGCTAGTGCCCTTTTTAATAGTCAAAAGCGATTGGAGGGCAACTAGCCCCACGCCCATTATTCCCCCAAACACATCCAATCAAAATTTATAGATAGCTATTTTGTTCAGCATAGTTGATTTCCAGATAGAAAATATATTTGTGAGGAGGACAGTCCCCCACAACCCTCAGGGCAAGGGTTTTAAGTTATGGCCTGGGGGCATATAAGGTTTCTATAGATGGTGTTTTCGTAGAAACTTCAAAACAGGCTCATTTGATTGGAAATTAAAGGGCTATTGCCCTTTTTAATAGTCAAAAGTGATTGGAGTGCAACTAGCCCCCCCCCCCATGCCCATCATTTCCCCAAACACATCCAATTAAAATTTTGAGATAGCCATTTTGTTCAGGATAGTTGATTTCCAGATAGAAAATAATTTTTGAGGAGGACACTCCCCCACAACCCTTAGGGCAAGGGTTTTAAGTTATACCTTGGGGGCATATAAGGTTTTTATAGAAGGCGCTGTCGTACAAACTTCAAAAAATGCTCATTCAATTGGAAATTCAAAAAGCTATTGCCCTTTTTAATAGTCGAAAGTGATTGGAGGGCAACTAGCCCCCCCCCTCGCCCATTATTCCCCCAAACACATCCAATCAAAATTTTGAGATAGCCATTTTGTTTAGCATTGTTGATTTCCAGATAGAAAATATATTTTTGAGGAGGACACTTCCCCACAACCCTCAGGGCAAGGGTTTCAAGTTATGCCCTGGAGGCATATATGGTTTATATAGAAGGTATTGTCATAGAAACTTCGAAAAAGGCTCATTCGATTGGAAATTCAGAGGGCAACTGCTATTTTCAGTTGTCGAAAGTGATTGAAGGGCAGCTAGCCCCCCCCCATGCCGATCATTTCCCCAACAATCATCCAATCAAAAGTTTGAGATGGCCATTTTGTTCAGCGTAGTTGATTTCCAGATAGAAAATATGTTTTTGAGGAGAACACTCCCCCACAACCCTCAGGGCAAGGGTTTTAAGTTATGCGCTGGGGGCATATAAGATTTTGTAGGTGTTGTCATAGAAACTTCAAAACAGGCTCGTTCGATTGGAAATTAAAGGGCTAGTGCCCTTTTTAATAGTCGAAAGTGATTGGAGTGCAACTAGCCCCCCCATGCCCCTCATTTCCCCGAACACATCCAATCAAAATTTGAGATATTCATTTTGGTCAGGATAGTTGATTTCCAGATGGAAAATATATTTTTGAGGAGGACACTCCCCCACAACTCTCAGGGCAAGGGTTTTAAGTTAAATACCCTGTATTTAAGTTATGCCCTTTTTAATAGTCGAAAGTGATTGGAGTGTAACTAGCCCCCCTCCCCCCCTCGCCCATCATTTCCCCAAACACATCCAATCAAAATTTTGAGATAGCCATTTTGTTCAGCATAGTGATTCCCAGATTGAAAATATATTTTGGAGGATACTCCCCCACAACCCTCAGGGGAAGGGTTTTAAGTTATGCCCTGGGGGCATATAAGGTTTTTATAGAAGGCGTTGTCGTAGAAACTTCAAAACAGGCTCAATTGATTGGAAATTAAAGGGCTAGTGCCCTTTTTAATAGTCAAAAGTGATTGGAGTGTAACTAGCCCAACTCCCCCCCCCGATGCCCTTCATTTCCCCAACCACATCCAATCAAAATTTTGAGATATCCATTTTGTTCAGCATAGTTGATTTCCAGATGGAAAATATATTTTTGAGGAGGACACTCCCCCACAACTCTCAGGGCAAGGGTTTTAAGTTATACCCTGAGGGCATATAAGGTTTTTATAAAAGGCGTTGTTGTAGAAACTTCAAAACAGGCTCAATTGATTGGAAATTAAAGGGCTAGTGCCCTTTTTAATAGTCGAAAGTTATTGGAGTGTAACTAACCCCCCCCCATCCCCATCATTTCCCCAAACACATCCAATCAAAATTTTGAGATATCCATTTTGTTCAGCATAGTTGATTTCCAGATGGAAAATATATTTTTGAGGAGGACACTCCCCCACAACTCTCAGGGCAAGGGTTTTAAGTTATACCCTGAGGGCATATAAGGTTTTTATAAAAGGCGTTGTTGTAGAAAATTCAAAACAGGCTCAATCGATTGGAAATTAAAGGGCTAGTGCCCTTTTTAATAGTCAAAAGTTATTGGAGTGCAACTAGCCCCCCCCCCCACGCCCATCATTTCCCCAAACACATCCAATAAAAATTTTGAAATAGCCATTTTGTTCAGCACAGTAGTTTTCCAGATAGAAAATATATTATTGAGGAGGACACTCCCCCACAACCCTCAGGGCAAGGGTTTTAAGTTATACCCTGGGGGCATATAAGGTTTTTATAAAAGGCGTTGTCATAGACACTTCAAAACAGGCTCAATCGATTGGAAATTAAAGGGTTAGTGCACTTTTTAATAGTTGAAAGTGATTGGAGTTTAACTAGCCGCCCCCCCGCCCCCCACGCCCATCATTTCCCCAAACACATCCAATCAAAATTTTGAGATAGCCATTTTGTTCAGCATAGTTGATTTCCAGATAGAAAATAATTTTTGAGGGGGACACTCCCACACAACCCTTGGGTAAGGGTTTTAAGTTATACCCTGGCGTTGTTGGCGTCGTTGTTGAAGGCGTTGTTGTAGAAACTTCAAAAAAGGCTCATTCAATTGGAAATTAAAGGGCTAGTGCCCTTTTTAATAGTCAAAAGCGATTGGATGGCAACTAGCCCCACGCCCATTATTCCCCCAAACACATCCAATCAAAATTTTCAGATAGGCATTTTGTTCAGCATAGTTGATTTCCAGATAGAAAATATATTTTTGAGGAGGACCCTCCCCCACAACCCTCAGGGCAAGGGTTTTAAGTTATGGCCTGGGGGCATATAAGGTTTCTATAGATGGCGTTTTCGTAGAAACTTCAAAACAGGCTCATTCGATTGGAAATTCAAAAAGCTAGTGCCCTTTTTAATTGTCTAAAGTGATTGAAGGGCAACTAGCCCCCCCCCCTCGCCCATTATTCCCCCAAACGCATCCAATCAAAATTTTGAGATAGCCATTTTGTTTAGCATAGTTGATTTCCAGATAGAAAATATATTTTGAGGATGACACTCCCCCACAACCCTCAGGGCAAGGGTTTCAAGTTATGCCCTGGGGGCATATAAGGTTTTTATAGAAGGTGTTGTCGTAGAAACTTCAAAACAGTCTCATTCGATTGGAAATTAAAGGGCTTGTGTTCTTTTTAATTGTCGAAAGTGATTGGAGTGCAACTAGCCCCCCCCCCCGACGCCCATCATTTCCCCAAACACATCCAATCAAAATTTTGAGATAGCCGTTTTGTTCAGCATAGCTGATTTCCAGATAGAAAATATGTTTTTGAGTGGGACACTCCCCCACAACCTTCAGGGCAAGGGTTTTAAGATATGACCTGGGGGGGAATATAAGGTTTTTATAGAAGGTGTTGTTGTAGAAACTTCAAAAAAGGCTCATTCGATTGGAAATTCAAAGGAATAATGTCCTTTTTAATAATAGAAAGTGATTGGAGGGCAACTAACCCCCCCCACGACCATCATTTCCCCAAACACATCCAATCAAAATTTTGAGAGAGCTATGTCGTTCAGCATAGGTGATCTCCAGATAGAAAATATATTCTTGAGTAGGACACTCCACCACAACCCCCAGGGAAACGGTGTTAATTTATGCACCAGGGGCATATTAGGTTATTATAGAAGGCATTGTCGTAAAAATTTCGAAAAAGGCCCATTCAATTGGAAATTCAAAGGGCTAGTGCCCTTTTCAATAGTTGAAAGTGATTTGAGGGCAACTAACCCCCCTGTCACGCCCACCTTTTCCCCAAACACATCCAATCAAAATTTTGAGACAGCCATTTTATTAAACATAGTTTAAAGTTCTGGAAATTAGGTCTTTGAGGATAACAACTCCCCCACAGCCCTCAGGGCAAGAGTTGTAATTTAAGGATTCTCCGAATCCTTTCCATTATTTCTTATGGAAGGGATGCTTGTATAAACTTTGGTGAGGTCTCATTTGACTGAAAATTGAAAGTTCTTGTTCACTTTTTAAGAGGCAAAAGAGATTGGCGGGTGACTATCCCCCCCTCCTCCACGCCCTAAATGCATCAGATAAAAATTTTGAGATAGACATTTTGTTAAAATAGTTCAAAGTTCTGATAAAAAAAAAACTCTGGTGTTAACACAGCCCACCAGGGCCCGGGGTATGCGTTGTAAGTTATGCCCTTGGGCATAACTTATTAAAGGGGGTTTTTAACTTATGGGAAGGGGTTTTGTATGGGAAGAACACATAGGAAATCTATTATAATTATCCAATTATAAGGTTAAAATACATACTCTGTGATAGATGCAAAATTGCTTTGGCAGACAAAATCTTATTAAGGTCAATTCCAAAAAGTCGTGATCCCTTTGTGTCAGCAAGTGAAATGGTAAAAACTCCCTTATTAAAGCTATTTTTTCAATCCATTCATTGTTGTTAATCGCTGTCCCTAAGCTATGCAAGCCGTCTATTGTTCATATATAAGGTTTTTATCAAAGAGGTAATCATATAGACTTTGAAAAAAGCCTCATTCGATTTAAACTGCAAGTTCTAGATCCGTTTTTTAAAGTCAAGAATAATTGGACAGTAAGCACCCACCCCCCATGCCATAAAAACTTGAAACTTTTTGCAATCAAAAACGAACAAAAATTAATTAAAAAAAAATCTTTCCGAAAATAAGTTTTTCAAAGAAAAGTAAAGGCCATTTTAAACTTAAGCTCAGGAGATACAAATACCTTTTAAAATTCAAACTCAAAACGACCAGAAATTACTATTAAAGAATAAACGAAACCCAAAACGAACAGAAGTGAAATAAACAATCATAGCAAAAAACATACAACAAGTAATAATATAAATGAATAAATAGATCTTAAAGCGAGTAATGCTTAGATTGAATATGAAAATCAAGCTTAAAACGAAAACAAATATTTCACTATTAAAGTATAAATGAATCTTAAAATGAACAGAAACTAAACAACAATCAATGCGAACAAACATACAATATATATTAATGTAAATGAATAAATAAATCTCAAAACGAGTGAAACTTAAATTGAATATGCAAATCAAGTTTGAATCGAATAAAAATAACTACAAACAAGAGTTTGGGTATCACTTCACTGCAGAAGCCTAAAACCTACTGCGTAATTGACCATGCGGATTCAAAAATACCAATAGCACTTGCTTGCGAGTGGTGGAACACTCCGAAACTTGACATTTTATTATATTTTGGTGTTTCATGCAAGAAAATGCAAGTTCCGCAAAGTTTGAGGTGCAGTTTTCCGCTTAAATAGAAATGCCTGGAAGGCATAAAATCTTTTCATAACAAACCAACACGATTAGTTAGAAAAAATGGCATAGTTAAAAAAAATGGCAAAACTATATGAGTCTTGAACAGTCATGGAAAGTATAAACAAAATCAAATTGAATCAAACAGTTCGTGGTAACGAACTGTAAGTAAGGAGCGACCCGGCTCAATGGTAACCGAAACTCTAGAAAACGGGTTTTTGATACCAATAAATATATCAAAAGAAACAAATTTTAATGCTGATTTCAAATATATAACTTTCGTCAAGTTCACTGCCACCCATCAAAAGATACGCGCCTTAGAAAATTCGGCTGATTTTCAAAAAAAGGGGGACAGACCCCCTAAAAATCATAGAACCTTAATAAAAATAACACCATCAGATTGAGCGTATTAGAGAACCCTACTGTAGAGGTTTCAACTCCTATATGCAAAAATGTGGAATTTTATATTTTTTGCCAGAAAAAGATCACGGATGCGTGTTTATTTGTTTCTTTTTGTTGTTTTTTTTTGTGTTTTTTTTCCCCTCAGGGGTGATCGTATCGACCCAGTGGTCCTAGAATATCGTGGAAGGGCTCATTGGAACGGAAATTGATAGTTTTATTGCCCTTTTTAAGTGACCAAAAAAAAATGGAGGGCAACTAGGCCCCCTCCCACGCTTATTTTTTTCCCAAAGTCACCCGATCAAAATTTTGAGATTGCTATTTTGTTCAGCATGGTCGAAAATACGATAAATATGTCTTTTAGGATGACTTAATCCCCCGAAGTTCCCAGAGGGAGGGCTAAAAGTTATGAACTTCACCCAATGTTAACATATAGTATTGGCTATTGGGAAGTATACAGAAGTTTTCAGGAGGTTTTTTTGCTGGTTGTGGGAGGTAAGGGTGGGTCGTGGGTTATGTTGGAGGATCTGTTCATGAAGGAAGTTTTCATGGGGGAAGGGAAATTGCCATGAAGGGAGCGCCGGACTTATCAGCATTATTTATTGGTTATTGGGAAGTATACAACCATTTTCAGGAAGGATTTTTTCTGGAGGGGGGGGGCTAGATGAGGGAGTCACTATGGATAATATTTCTGTGGAGGATGTTTCTTTGGGGGAAGAGACATTTCTATGAAAGGGGTGCCGGATTTCCAAGCATTATTTAAAAAACGATCAGAAATTAAATAAAAAAAAACAAGTTTTTTCAACTGAAATGTAAGAAGGAATATTAGAACTTAAAACGAACAGAAATTATAACGTATGTGAGGGGGTTCTCCCCCAAGTCAATACCTCGCTCTTTACGCTACAGTTTTTTTAGTGCCTTCAAAAGAGCTATCTATTCTAATTAAACGGCCTTTGTGATTCAGGGGTTTGTGAATCAAAATTGTTTTAACTTTTAACGTAAAGAGCGTGGTATTGACTAAGGGGAGAACCCCCTCATATATGTAATAACATATACGTAGTAAAAAAAAACAATAAAAAAACAAGCGATACGGCTCAATAGTAATCGAAACTTTTAATAACGGAATTTTTATAATGCTGATTCTAAATATATAAATTTTATTAAGTTTAGTATTACTCATCAAAGGCTACGAGCCTGAGAAAATTTACTCGATTTTTTAAAGAGGGGGAAACATCCCCTACAAGTGAAAGAATTTTAATGAAAATCACACCGTCAGATTCAGCGTATCAGAAAACCCTATTACATAGGTTTCAAGCTCATATCTGCAAAAATCTGCAACTTTGTATTTTTTGCCATAAGAAAAATATACGAATATAGAAGTTAGTTACTTAATTTAATTTTTAAAGAAAACCATTTAGCAAAAGAAAAGTAAAATTTTTATGCAAATAAAAGCTGAATTAACTAAAAAACGATAAGAAATTAAATAAAAAAAAACAACTTTTTTAAACTGAAAGTAGGGAGCGACATTAAAACTTAAAACGAACAGAAATTATTCCGTATATGAAAGGGGCTGTCCCCTCCTCAGCGCCTCGCTCTTTACGCTAAAGTTTGACTCTGTCTCACGACTTTATTATTTAAAACAATAAAAAACTTTAGCGTAAAAAGCGAGGCGTTGAGGAGGGGACAACCCCTTTCATATACGGAATAATTACATTTCAACTGAAATGTAAGAAGGAATATTAGAACTTAAAACGAACAGAAATTATAACGTATGTAACGTATCTCCCCCAAGTCAATACCTCGCTCTTTACGCTACAGTTTTTTTTTAGTGCTTTCAAAAGATCTATCTATTCTAATTAAACGGCCTTTGTGATTCAGGGGTTTGGGGCTGTCCCCTCCTCAAAGCCTCGCGGTTTACGCTAAAGTTTGACTCCGTCTCACAACTTTATTTTAAAAAAAAAAAAAAAAATTACGCTTAACGCGCGAAGGGTTGTGGTGGGGACAGCCCCTTTCATATACGGAATAATTACATTTCAACTGAAATGTAAGAAGGAATATTAGAACTTAAAATGAACAGAAATTATAACGTAAGTGAGGGGGTTCTGCCCCAAGTCAATACCTCGCTCTTTACGATACAGTTTTTTTTAGTGCTTTCAAAAGAGCTATCTATTCTAATTAAACGGCCTTTGTAATTCAGGGGTTTGTGAATAAATTTTTTTTTTAACTTTTAACGTAAAGAGCGTGGTATTGACTAAGGGGAGAACCCCCTCATATACTTACTAACATACAAGTAATAAAAAAAAAACAATAAAAAAACAAGCGATACGGCTCAATAGTAATCGAAAATTTTAAAAACGGAATTTTGATGTCAATAAATGTATCAAAAGAATGTGTTTATAATGCTGATTCTAAATATATAAATTTTATTAAGTTTAGTATTACTCATCAAAGGCTACGAGCCTGAGAAAATTTACTCGATTTTTTAAAGAGGGGGAAACATCCCCTACAAGTGAAAGAATTTTAATGAAAATCACACCGTCAGATTCAGCGTATCGGAAAACCCTATTACATAGGTTTCAAGCTCATATCTGCAAAAATCTGCAACTTTGTATTTTTTGCCAGAAGAAAAATATACGAATATAGAAGTTAGTTACGTTGTAAAGTTAGTTGTAAAGACATCCATTTAGCAAAAGAAAAGTAAAATTTTTATGCAAATAAAAGCTGCATTAACTAAAAAACGATCAGAAATTAAATAAAAAAAACAAGTTTTTTAAACTGAAAGTAAGGAGTTACATTAAAACTTAAAACGAACAGAAATTATTCCATATATGAAAGGGGCCGTCCCCCTCCAATGCCTCGCTCTTTACGCTAAAGTTTGACTCTGTCTCACAACTTAATTTAAAAAAAAATAAAAAAACTTTAGTGCAAAGAGCGTGTCGTTAAGGAGGGGACAGCTCATTTCATATACGGAATAATCTTGTTCGTTTTAAGTTTTAATGTCGCTCCTTACTTTCAGTTTAAAAAACTTGTTTTTTTTATTGAATATTAGATATATAACGATATTAATTGTTGAAAGATCCATCAGCTCAAGATTTTTTTTTCACTGTAATTTTATTTTCATTTTCAATGTTGTAGAAACTGAAAAAGAATAAATTTGTAATGTACAAGTAATTTGTTTTCAATGAAGCCCCAATGACGCAGAAGGCTTTAGGTTTTTACAGTTAAAAAAAGGGACAGTATCTAAATTTTGCTTGTAGTGAAACTATATTTGTCTTGACTAATCTTGAAAAGAACTAATAAGTTAAAAAGAATATTTGATGCATAATGATATTAATAGCTAAAAGCTCATCAGTTCAAAATTTTACTGTAATTTTAATATTTATTTCCAATATTAAGTACAAAAGAAAATATTTGTAATATAATTCGTTTTCAGTAAAGCGCCAATGACGCAGTAGGTTTTAGGCTTCTGCAGTGAGGCGATACCCAAACTCTTGTTTGTAGTTATTTTTATTCGATTCAAACTTGATTTGCATATTCAATTTAAGTTTCACTCGTTTTAAGATTTATTTATTCATTTACTTTAATATATATTGTATGTTTGTTCGCATTTATTGTTATTTAATTTCTGTTCGTTTTAAGTTTCATTTATACTTTAATAGCAAAATATTTGTTTTCGTTTTAAGCTTGATTTTCATATTCAATCTAAGCCTTACTCGCTCTAAGATCTATTTATTCATTTATATTACTACTTGTTGTATGTTTTTTGCTATGATTGTTTATTTAATTTCTGTTCGTTTCGGGTATCATTTATTCTTTAATAGTAATTTCTGGTCGTTTTGATTTTTAATTTTAACAGGTATTTGTATCTGCTGATCTTAAGTTTAAAATGGCCTTTACTTTTCTTTGAAAAACTTAGTTTTCGGAAAGTTTTTTTTTAATTAATTTTTGTTCGTTTTTGATTGCAAAAAGTTTCAAGTTTTTGTGGCATGGCGGGGGGGAAGCTTACAACTTATATATACAGTCGCTTTGGCCTATGCAAGTAATTAGGAACTGACCCTTCCATCAAATGAAAATCACCCCAATCAGAACAGGGCTAATATTCTCACTACAGTCCTTATTATTTTTATCAGGGTAGAATAAAGTTGTAGGATAAGCAAGATGTATTTCAGATATTAATTCTCTGATGAGCTTAGTAATATTTTCAAGAGTGTTAACATGCCAAAGATCCAGTTAATCCTAACCAGTTACCTAATATCTGTTAGCTTGCATAAGAATTTGTGCTGTTTGGGACTCAATTAAAATAAAGTGTATCTGAAAATTCAAAAAATAGAAGTTTTCTGAATGTAGTCCTAACTAAGTGAGAATTTTGTTATTGTAGTACATAATGTTATATTATTATAGTCTAAAGTAGAAAGTATGCCAGACTATATCCCTCATTTGTGCTGTAGATGTACTTATGAAAGTTTTATATTTTATTGACGCAAAGTTTGCTTGAGGCCATTAAGGCCACTTCCCGTTGGACATAAAAAGAGCTATGATAGATGCTTAAGAATAAATTGCAAGGCTTCATTTTCGCTATAGGTCCATTCCTGAAAGTTTCAATCACCAAACTCAACTGCTTTCAGACACAGCCAGCCCATGTATACCATCACTTACCATCACTAGCCTACACAAGAAATAAAATGTTCCTTCCGATAATAGAAGGGTACTTTTAGCAGAACACTGCTAATATTCTCATTAAAGTCCATGCTTCTCTTATTAGGATACAATAAGGTTTCATAATAAGAAATATATACCGTATATATATATATATATATATATATATATATATATATATATATATATATATATATATATATATATATATATATATATATATATATATATATATATATATATATATATATATATATATATATATATATATATATATATATATATATATATATATATATATATATATATATATAGAAATAAGCATTAAGTTCTGTCATGAGAAAAGGAGATGGATTTCTGAGAAATTGATTGCGTAATCAAAGTGTGTCAATGACCTAAATTTCCAAGGTCGATATTGTTGTTGTTGTAAGTGCACGCTCTCAGCGAATGTCAAGGTCGATGTTGTTGTTGTTGTAAGTGCACACTCTCAGCGAATGTTATGAGTTTCCAGAAATAGAAAACAGCATTTGTTGTTGTTTTGGACATGTACATGCTCGAGGCGAATGTCATGGTGTCCAGAAATAGGAAACAGCATTTGTTGTTGTTGTTGTTTTGGGCAAATGTTATGAGTTTCCCGGAAACAGTTAGATCACGTGTTTCCTTCTCAGCCAATCAGAGGGCTTTGTTTACATAACAATTTGACCTTGAGATTTCGTATATAACGGGCATGCAATATGATTCAATTATCAGAAAGTATTTTGAGACAATGGATAGAACAACTAGAATGGATAATATTGATGAGCTTAGAGGCCTTGGCAGCCACAATTTAGCCATGTAAGTGCCATTTTAGTACATTTTCAAATACAATTATTTTCCTTGGACATCCTTCAGTATATTTCAGTATATTCAGTATATTTCAGTATATTTCGTTAAATTCCTTCCTTCTATATTTCCAGCTAAAGCGATCACTGACTTCTGTCAATTTTTAATGAAAATGCCGCTCTGTTTTGACACAAGACTCCAGTGCGAGGCATATAATTAGCTCTGACCCTTTCTTACAAGCACGTTCCTGCTCGTTAGCAGTTTAGTTTCCAAAGATTTCACAGATTCAAAAGGATGCGACTAAAAACATGTTTTTATTTATTGGATAACTCGAAAAAGAACCATAGCTTAGATCAATGCCTTCCCGATGTTTGACTAAATATTCACACTTTATACAACGTTTAGTATTAGGACGGGATTTTCTTTCCTCAAACAAACCTCAGGCCGACATTGTTGAACGGCTCAGTGTTCTCGCAAAAAGAAATAATTATCCTTTCGTTAAATTTTGGCTTTTCTCAATTGTAATCTTTTCTCTAACTGAGACATCCATCGCTCTGTTGTTATTAGCCCGCTCTGATTTGACATAAGACTCCACCACGATGCCTATAATGAGATCTGACGCTTCTTAAAGCACTTCCTGCTCGTTAGCAGATTAGTTTCCCTAGATTTCATATATTCAAAAGGACGCGACTAAAAACATGTTTTCATTTATTGGATAACTTAAAAAGAACCATAGCTCAGATCACTGCTTCGATGTTTGACTAAATATCCCAATTTTCAACATTTAGTATTAGGGGGGATTTTCTTCAAACAAACTCGGCCGGCTTTTGAACGGCCCAGTGAGCTGTAAATCTCAGATTCAAAAGGATGCGATATCTTCCGGTGGGGGGGAGGGGATATTTGTCCAGGTCGTTTCTCAGGGATATTGTCCGGGAGTGCTTTTTTCCTCGGGCTGTATGTACGGGGGGTGGGGTAAAGATCAGCTATCGAAAAAGGATATTGAAAGATAAAAAAAATTTTTAATACTTTAAATGCATCAAACAAGACATGCTCAATGCAGATTAAAACCAGAAAAGAACAGAAACGCTTAAAAAATAAGAAATTAGACTGACTTATATAGACTTAATTTTGAACGGCTCAGTGAGCCATAATTCTTCTTTCTGAGATTCAAAAAAGGATGTAATTAGTATATTTCATGATATTTTTTTACGTTGTGCTTTCTTAGTGATAAAGACTTTTCTAGACAAAATTATATGGATGATGGTACTAACTTTCTTTCTGTAA
Organism: Artemia sp. Qi Xiang Cuo; assembly: GCF_049724085.1. Classification (NCBI taxonomy): domain Eukaryota; kingdom Metazoa; phylum Arthropoda; class Branchiopoda; order Anostraca; family Artemiidae; genus Artemia; species Artemia sp. Qi Xiang Cuo. The sequence continues at coordinate 54,527,548 of NC_142802.1, forward strand.
AAAGGGGCAAATTATTTCAATACTAACTTTTTTCTCTTCTTTGTTTAAGGACCAATTATGAAGAATGCTCTGTCGCCGCCACCCGCTAAGAAAGCGAGGGCTAATAATGCGCCCGCAGCTGCCATGCAATATGATCGCTGGCCAAAACCCTCTAGCTCCACGCTACTTGACCCAATGCAACCTGTCCATGAAAACCAAAGAGAGAGTGGGCGAATAGCTGTCAATGCCGAAGCCTCACCTACGCAAGCTTTTTCAAGGGTCTCAGAAGCTGGCCCAGCTGCGCAAGAACACAGCGCTGCCGCCCCGCCCGCCCTCCAACACACGTTACCTGGTCCTTCGGGCACCCAAGCCCAGACGGATTATGCAAATGTAAGCATTTTTTCCTACCTATCTATTTCTTCCAATGTTTTTTTTCTTTTTCAATCCCAATATAAACTTATCGCAGTGAGATATTAACCCCTATTACATATCTAAATGTAATTTTTACAATGAAACCACTCTTTTCTAATCTTTGCTATCGCTTCGATATCTCATAAGCGAATATTTTTAGGTAACTTCTATTAATAATCATCACCTTTGAAACTCAAAATTCTATTTTTTCTAATCTTTACTATTTTCTCTGTTGCTATCATATATATTTTTAGGTACCTTTGAAACAAAGACTGCTCTTTTTCACGTAATTTTGAGAGAGAGATTATCCCATCTGTCACATATTGTCGTTCTAATTTATACTGAATATTTATATCGTGCCATGTTTTGCTCTTACATAGAATATAGAACTCCTATGTCCTAAATATTAATTTTGCTGACAATTTTCTCTCCGCTATTTCAGAAAACACAGAATTACGCAAAAGCCATTGAAACCTTGATTGACTAAAACCGCTAATGTAAAAAAAAACAGGAAAAGGAGATGCCAAAATTATTTATAACCTCGCGCGGAGAGCTTTATGTCAAAAAATAGCGGGATAATGCCTAAGAAATGAGGGGAAGGCGACTTAACGGTTCTCAACATTTTGAAGTTCAAACTCGTTCATCTAACCTCCATAATTAAACTATTGTGTTTACTCAACCTGTATGTAATTATAAATATTTAAACTTTCGACGGGCTTTATTTAAATGCAGACTGGTAAGATCTGTGGGAGGCACTTCATGCGAAAAAAAAAAAAAAAATAAACGAACAAATTGCCGCCGTCTGTGTCATATCTTAGATTATCTTAAGTTGAATTAAACAAATATTATTAAGCAATAATACAAATTTTAAAAGTAGGGATGATTTGAACACTTTGAAAATAAGCTATTTTTTTCATTTATAGGTTGGACGGCCATTGGTCCCCTACTCACCATCCAGTGAAGAAGGGGAGGACCCACCAGCGGAGTTTCAAGATAATGAAACATGGGACGATATCATTGAAGTACTTTTCGATATTGACGAGTTTTTAGATTATTATTTTAATGTAGAAGCTAGCACAGTTGAGCTGGTAGACTTGAGCCCGAACACTTTGCAGCCTTTAAATGATTTCACAGGGAACCCTCCTCCACCAGCCTCCGATACCCTAACGAGTCCACTTCGAACAACTGAAGGGGAGCATTCGCTAGATACTGTTGAACAACTTGGGGGAGGGGATAATATACAAGAGGGGGAGGGGGTACAACTATTCCCGATTTTCAATTGACCAACAGAATTTTAAATGCAATAGTTGTTTACACTGCGACGTTTGGGGATCCTTTTAATTCACTTATGGGGGGAAAATTTGTTTTTTACCCTATAGAAAGTGTGAATGCCTATGTAGATAAAATTCGTACACTTCTGGAGAACCAAATTCAAGTGTGGGGGAGTGAATCAATTAAGGTTTCTATCGTTTTAAAAGTGTTCTATTTAAACGAGGGAAAAGCGAAGTTTATTACCATTTTATACATTCTGAGATGCGTTTTGTTTATTCGAATTTAGAAAATTTTGAGAGTGCTTTCATAGATTGGGTAGATCAAATTATAACGCATCTTGAGAACTTTAATGAAAACGGTAGTGGGTCTCTAGTTCTTTTTGTTGAAAATTTAAGTGTTAATATTTGTAAATTTAAGAAAGATTTTATTTTAAGAGGGGGGCAGGGTCTGAGAGGTCAGTAGTTTTAAATTATAATCCAGATCTAGAAGGTTGTCAAGGTGTCCAGCGGATTTGTTTTGAAACAGGTCAAATGTGTTTCAGATATGCTTTCCTCATATCAGCATACAAGCCTCTAGCTCGGGACGCTAGTAAAAAGAATTTAGACAATTGGGCTATGCTTGGAAAGGACGGGTCTAATATTCCCATTGTATATTTCTCATGTGTAGAGGGGAAATACCCAGTGACGAATCGATCTGGTAATATTTTTGAAAGGGCTAATGCCCATTTATATATCGGCGTTACTGTGGTACAGTATGAAACTGAATTTGAGGATGGGGTTCGTCTAAAAAGAAGGGGGTGGTTTTCCCCGTAAGGCGCCCGTCAATTGATTTGGTCAGACACTGGGTTTGGTTGTTATACACAGCCCCTAGTGACCCTGCCAATTCAATTGGCCATTTTAATCCGATCACAGACCTTAGTAGAGTTCTGGGGGAGGGTAAGCATAGGGGGGAATGTTTCTACTGTCCGACATGCCTATCTAGATTCCGTATTGATATAAAACTACGGACTCATATGAGGCACTGTAGACGACACGGCTATCAGACAGTGGAAATGGTTTCAGGGGATAGGGCAATTCTAATATTTAAAAATTTCAAGAACGCACTTCTCCAGTGCGACAAAATATCCTTAGACTGCTAAGCTAAGCTGGTGGAGGTGAATGATCCCCAATTTCCAGATCGAGTCAAAGAACACCAGGCCATTGCAGTTTCCTATGCTCACGCGCAGAGAGATAGTTCTAACACCATGTAGTTGTTACAAATAGTTGAAACATTGGATGAGGGGCTTGAGTTCAAGGACAAGGCACTGACTCAACTGATTGGCACGGCTAATGGTGCTATTTATCGTCTGAGAAATACCCATTATCCAATGGTGTTTTCCGCAGAGGATTCGCTCGTGATTAAAAATCAAAAAATATGTTGGGTTTGTAAGGGAGAGTTTCTCGAGGTGGATCTGGGGCCTAACGGGACACGTGGGGGGAGGGGGGAAGGCAGAGACCATAATCACTTGTGGCAGGAAATATCCTCGGGAGGTCGTAATTTTAGGGGGTTGCGCATCAATCGTGTAATTTAAATGTTAGCCCGAAGTGTTTTATCCCCGTTTTCATTAACAACTATAATTATGACTTAAAATTTATTTTACCGGCCCTGGCACGTATTCATAGGGAGGGATGGGGAGTAGAGTTTCCATGGGTAAATAGTTCATTTACTTATAACATTATTCCCTAATCGGCCGAGAAGTTATTGCTTCTTGAACCGAAATGGCAGGCAGTGGATAATGGGCATACGTGCTGGAATAAAATCAGGTTTGTAGATTCTTTTAGTTTTTTCCCCAAGGTATTGAGTCAATTCATTCAAGTGCAGAAAAGCGACAATTTTGATAGTTTTCCCTTGCTTAAACAGCGCTTTCCAGACAGTGAAATCTATGACCTGTTGACCTGCAAAGGTATATACTGATACTACTATTACTGTTCTGGCGCACGCTTAAGTGAGGTGAAACTACCTCCAATTGAAGCTTTTTACAATTCACTGACCAACAGTGAATGCACAGCCGAGGAGTATGAGTTTGCCAAGAAGGTGTGGTCCAAGGGGGATTATAAAAATGGGTGGGATTATTGTAGAATGTACTTGGCCAGTGATGTTCTAACTCTGTTGGATATAGTCTGTAAGAACACAGACCAAATATATTCAGAGTTCGGGTTAGATATAGGCTGTTATTTTTCTACACACCATTTAGTGATGGATTTAATTTTAAAAATTAGCAGGGAGGGAATAGGCCTAATCACCGTTGTAGATCAACACCTTTTTGTAGAGCGTTCAATGAGGGGAGGGTATGTTTTTCATGGGGACCGCGTCTTATCAACCGATCCGAGCGGACAAAGCACCGGTGCAAAGTCAAATGCAGTGTTCTTGGACATGAACTCATTGTACCCCTCGGCAATGTCCCACTACTCTTTGCCGTGTGGGAACCATCAATGGCTTCAGAATCCGTGTGAGTTCCCCGACATTACCACCGTCGAGGACAATGGGCCAAAAGGATGGTTCTTTGAAGTTGACGGTCACATTCCGCTGGCGCTTCACGACTCAGTCAAAGATTTTGTCTTTACCTGTATCAATGGGCCCGTGAGCAGGTACTCTCTGAGCCCCTACAATCAATCATTGGTTGAGGGTATGGGGATGCACTGGACTCCCTCCCAACAGAAACTGATTGCTGAATTGGACCCTACGTAGAATATCGTTGTTCACCACGTGCTTTGGCACTGGATGGTGAGCACTGGTTTCAAAATCGCCAAAATACACAGGGTCCTGCAGTTCAATCAGCGACCATATTTGAAAACGTTTATAGACACGTTTGTCGATAAATGCTCTAGGGCAAATTCAAAGGTGGAGAAGGAAATGTATAAGCTCATCCTAAATTCAGCGCTTTGCAAAATGTGTGAAAGCGTTCGTAATAGCTCTCGCTGCGACGTCGTGACTGACCCTCTAGAGTGTGCACGAATTATTGCCGACCCCAATTTTACATCGTTCACGAGCATAGAGACTGGCATGGTTCTTCTACACAGGCAAAAGCAAAATGTGCTATTGAACAAGAATATTGCAGGTAGCAGTTCTGTACTGGAAATTTCAGAAAAACTCATTTTATTGTTCTTTTAACATATGTTCAAGGTTCACTGGCCACGGGAGGTGGAGGTTCAAATTTACTATTGGGATACAGATTCTCTGCTGTTAAAGGTAAATGGGACTGAAGATTTTTTGGGTGATTTAGAAAAGTCGGAACACATCAGCTCGCGGATGGATTCCACCAGCTGGAATCCATCACTCTACCCCGAGCTGGTGAGACGTCAAGCCCCCAGCCAACTATTTATTTTAAAATCAGAGAAGAGGAGTGATTCAATATCTAGGGGATTGTTCCTGGGACCCGAAGTCTACTTCCTTGAAACTCATAGTGGGGAAGAAAAGAAGGCGTGTAAAGGGGTGCCTAAACATTTTGTAAAGAGTAATTTAAACATGAGCGTGTACAGAGACTGTGTAGAAAGTAGCCTAGTGCCAAGAGCACAAGTGCTTGCAATTTGCTCTCTACAGTATAGTAATTATACTGTGAGAGTGGAAAAGAATGCAATTTCGTGTATATCCGACAAAGTCTATGTGCTCGAGAATGGTGTGACTGTCCTACCTCATGGTCACTACCGTATTTCAGACCGAGTTGAATGCATAGACTATCGCAATCAACTTGGTCTGGATAAACTAACCTAATCTGAACTAACCCAACCATCCACCAACCCGTTCATAAATTAAATGCTCCAACCTGTACATAAATTAACTAACCTGACAATCTAACCACCTTAACTCAACCTCATCTAACCCACTCTAACCACCACTAACCCATCCACTAACCTGCAGTAGCAGTGACGACAACAATTGTTTTTCGCCCCGCGGCTCCCGGGGGGGGGGTCCCTTCCCGCGGCCGCCCAGGGGGGGGGGGGTCCCGCCCGCGGCAGGCCGGCCTTCGGCCCTGCGGCCCTGGGGGGGGGGATCCCACCTTTTAAATTCACTGTAATGTTCAACTGTGCTAGTTCCAGTGTGTTCCAAGTGTTTTCTGTTTTGTTGTTGTCGTTGTATAGAAAAGTGTTTTGTTTTTTTTTGTACAGAAATGTGTTTCAAGATAATAAGTGTTGCTGTTGTTGTACGGAAAAGTGTTGTACAGAAAAGTGTTTTTTTTAAAGAAAATAAGTGCTGATGATAGACAAAAGTGTTTTTTTTATAGAATGGTATCATTGCCGAGTTCATGTTATATAAATAGAGTTTCCATGTTGACCATGAAATTTTGTCAACTGTTCTTGTTGAACAAGTGTTATTTTTATCGTTGCAGTTCATGTTGATGACAAATATTTGTTTTCATGCAGTGTCGAAATAAATGCTGCTGTGAAATATTGTTTTTGTTGTTGTTCTTGAATAGATAGATCTATGGGGAAATTACTACTTATTCATTGGACACGTATGATTTACAGTTAGTTGTAGTCCGACTGTTGTCAACAGCAGCAGCATGTATCAATTTAAAACACCCTTCAGATCGTTTCTGTGTGGTCCGTAGATGTCGGGGAAAACAACACTTTTTACTAAAATAATTCTAGATTGCGACAAAATATTTTTGGAAAAGCCGAAAAAATCTACTATTGGTATAGTATTTGGCAGGAGTCATATGATAAAATAAAAGCTATTGCCACAATCATACCAATACAATTCATACGGGGACTTGATATTTTCAATAGTATTGAATTGAACTCGTGGTTGATTATTGATGATTTGGCTGAATCCATTGAACAGTTCTCGCAGGAAATGCTACAACTGTTCACCGTTCGCTCCTACCAAGAAAACATTTCCGTTACTTTGGTTCTACACAATCTGTTTCATCAGAGGAAATGTATGCGAACCCTTGCTTTGAATTGCACCCTCTATATTATCTATCGAGTTGTTCGTGATTCTCGCTCACTCATAACTCTCAATAAGAAGATATACCCCGGCGCCCCAAACTTTCTGTTGTCAGCGTACACTCAGGTGACCAGCAAGCCCTACGGTTACATTTTTCTGGATCTTAATCAGAGCACGCCCGAGGATCTACGCGTAGTCACAGACATTTTCAACAATGATATTACAGTATATCTTCCGGTGAACAGTAGAAAAGGCTATTAGTTGCCATTATGACACTGAAGAAACTACACGAATAACGGCATTTATTTTCCGTTTTAAGCACTTCAAAACCTCCGCTTAGGAAGACTATACTCAAACATGGGGTTGACACTGATTTTATTAATCCAATATCTGAACTTTGTTTAAATTTAACTGAGGGCAATGTTCAACTGCCATAAGGTGTTAGACAACAGACAAAGAAACATCGTTCCACTGTACGCGCATTGGTTTTTAAAAAAAAGGTAAAAAATTTTAAAAGAACACGACTCCTTCAAGCAGGCGGTAGCTTTTTCACACTTGTACTGCCAATAATTGTAGGACTTGTAAACAGTTTTCTCTAGAGAATGACAAAACCCTATAAATTGACAACATTTGAACTTGTCCTCTCGCCCGTAAAACATTTTGAAGACAATCTAAGCAAATTCATTAACGATGAGAATATTACCGATGACAAAAAACTGCTTTTACTTCAAGATGCATTACGACGTGTGGACAAACATAAACCATATCGTGAGAGACCCACTGTCGCCGCCGCCACTGATCCCTCTAAACAGGAAACATCTCCTCAAGATTCTGCAGCACTGCAATCAAAGGAGAAGGAATTGAATTCAATTGTATTGAAAATTGGAAACATAGTGCCACTCACCTATCGAGAACAGAGTAAAATAGCATTATCTTATCTCATGTTGGAAACTAGCGATCAAGTTCAATTTGATAGCACAGAGAAACGAGTTGTAATTCAAGGAAAAAGTTATAATCTAGTTGATTTAATTTGTGATATGGTGACGAATCGTAAATGACTTTTATCCTTTGACAATAATCTATACGCCTTTCTATGTGTATCAAACTTTCCCAAAAGTCTTATTGGCAATAAGCAAATTCTAAAGAAACTAGGAGAATATAGTCCTCCTACACAACACCATTTAAAAAAGAAGAAGAAGATTCAATATTTGAAAATACTATCAGCGGCACTGATTTTACAACACCTGTGGCTGCTAGTCAAAAGCGAAGACGAATTGATTCACCCTCCAGTGTGCAAAATGGGAGTGGTCATTACACTACATGTTTATACTCAAAATGGATGAAGTCCTAAAAAGTGTCTATGAAAATGTTGGTGAGGTGGGGAGTTTAAGTTCTCCCAAAACCCTTTCCAAAGTCTCCGGCACCACATTGAAAAATGCAAAAGAGTATCTAGATAATGAACCGAGTTACACACTGCATTGGAATCACAGGCTTCACTGCAAACAATCTCGACAAACTAAAGCCGTCTTTCCTCTGCATATAATGCAAACGGATCTTTTAACTTTAGACGCAATTCAACAGCATCACAATGCACCCTACAAATATATTCTAGTGGCAATAAGTATCTTTAGTCGCTATGCCTATGCCATTCCACTGCGGTCAAAGAGAGGTGTTGAAGTTGCTCAGGCCATTGAAAGTATTCTAGAAAAGGAGTCGTATAGAAAAATTCAAACGGATCGCGGCAGTGAATTTGTTAATCCCCATGTGCAAAAAGTTCTTTTGAAATATAATACAACACTTTATCATAGTCACAGCCAGATAAAGGCTGCATTGGCTGAATGATTAATAAGAACAATTCATCTATTAATTTCAAGATATTTTACCCTGAAAAATAAACCGGCTTATATTCATGATTTAGGAAAAATCATGCAGACATACAACCATCGACCCCATGGATCTCTGTCGAACTCAATCCCTCGGTATGTTCACTACAATGAAAATACATTTGATGCTTTTCTAAAGTAATACTCCAATGGCGAAAAAGAGAAGAAATATAAATTCAATGTTAGTGATACTATTCGAATTAATAGAACCACCAATATTTTTGAAAAGGAGAATTATTTATGGAGCAATGAACTTTTTAAAGTTTCCAAAATCCTTGACACCGAGCCCAATACATATCGACTGAGAGACATAAAAGATGATGAGATTATCGGTGGTTTTTATGAATATGAACTGCAAAAAGTTAGAAACGCTAGTGAAAGTTATCAAATTGAAAAGATATTAAAGAGTCGTACACGCCAGGGCAAGAGACAGTTGCTTGTTCGCTGGCTAGGATACAACTCAGATTTTGATTCTTGGGTCAGTGCTGAAGATATTAACAATGCCCAATGATTTATATGTGACTTTCATGTCCAATGTCTCTGATCCTCTCTACAATGACTTTAATATAACAAGTAATTTTTTGACGAAACTCTCTCCCACCATAAAATTAGACGGAAAGTATGAAGTGGATCTTGTCGACTGTATTCTCAACAATACCTATGACATCCTGAGAAAGGAACGTGAATATGAAATAAAAATTAGACCCCATGATTGGCCGCCTCCACCACAATCCTCAAGTGATCAAGAACAAATTCCAAAAATCAATTGGTTGGATTATCCATATATTGCATTACCCTACGTGGAACTCACTTATATGAATGATTTATTTCGCTCTATTAATAAAAGAGTTTTCGCTCGTAAAAAGGGGGCTTTCCATTTCAACTATTCAAATGAGAAGGACAGAATATACATTAGTTCACCTATTGACAGCGAATAGGTTATTCTCAATAATAATCTAATGGAGGTTCTTGGCTTTAAGCTCATTATAATCAAAGGTAGAAGTGCCGGAAACACTCATTTCATTTTTGCTGACTATCCGCCTGCCTTCTCCACAGACACCTGTATATTTCTCTACGCTTCATGTGTGGAACCATCCCGGGTTGGTAATTCAAATGTTCCCCTCCTACGAATTCTTGAACAAAAAACCACTCTAGAACATATTCACCACTACAATATAAAGCACCTTGAGTATGTCCCTAGAAACATTACCTATTCGTACCTCTTTCATATAGATCTAAAAACTATAGTGGGCTATCAAAGAGCAATTTCGAAGGTTTTGTATGTGATTACATGCCATTTTCGTGACAGTGTTCAAAAGCAAGATTTCTAATAAAAAGTGGTGTTCACTTGTCCTAATATTGACTGCTATGCTAATACTCTTGGCCCAAGACAACAGGGCAATGGAATGGACTATTACAAAGGACGCTCGTCAATGTCTGGCTACGGTCTTGGCAGTTGGTTTGCTAAGCTGTTTCGCTCTTCACTACCACTGGCTAGAAAATATCTTGTACCGGCTGCGACAGATTTTGCATCCTCTACGCTATACGATTGGGGCTCTTGCAAGGATTTAAAAAAAAGTGCTACGAAAAATCTTAGGTCCAGTGCGCGAACCCTTGGCGAGAGATTAAAACAAAATGGTAAAGGCTTAAAAAGGTCAAGAAACAATGCATCCCTCATCAGTCTCCCCTCAGGTCGGAAACGAAAGAAATCACCCCTTTTGTCAAAGAAAAGAAGAAAAAAACTGACACGTGCTGTAAACAGAAGTCCCAGGACGAAAATTGTTAGATCGAAACTAGATTTCTTCTCCTAAAATGTCCTACCTACCGAATAAGGATTCTCAACCTTCAATCACCGCCTCATTGAATCTATTCAATGCTGAAAATAATGATGTGAGTGTCAAGCCTGGATACTATGAACAATTTAATCCTCAACAACCCCTCTCCGATAATATCCACTTTCAAATTTTTTACACTGAAGACTACTTTATTGAATTGTCTTCAACATTTATATATTTAAAAATGAAAGTCCGGAAAACCAATAATACTATGCCAATTCGGGGTGATGGGATATCGTATGAAAATTGTATACTACGAAATCTTTTTCGTCAAATCAGTGTCTACATCAAAGGCACGCTTGGGAGCAAAGGAAGCAATCTCTCAAACTATGAAACAATTAATGTTGATGACTCCCAAGTCATACAAGGAATCGAGATGCACCTCCAATGGATATGAATATATTACTGATACTAATAGTACAGATGCACTTAAAAATGCTACAACTAGTGAATTATATCTAGTTGGAAAAATATATCATGAAATATTTAATATACCCCAATGGCTGCCGCCCAATGTTAAAGTGAATATAAAACTGACGCTTGCACCCTCCAATTTTATATTGAGAAAGGAACTTGCTGCCAATCCTGATGTAAGTCTCTCCCTCACTTCGGCAATAATTCATGTACGCAAACAACAGGTCATGAGTTCTGTTGCATTGGCCGTGGAAAAACTGAGAGCCAATGGCAACAATATTAAACAACTTGTTCCTCATACAATCACCAATCAACGTCATATTGCAATGGGCTCACGCACCTTCACCGATTCATCCTTTATCAATGGTGAAATTCCGTCAAAACTTGCTTTGGCATTTGTAAAAAGCACCAGTGCAATAGAATCATGGACTGAATGTCCACATAAATTCGAGATGTTTGGACTTTCATCTCTTGTGTGAAAAGTAAACAGCATCCCACTCTACAATCTATCATTAGATAAATCCTATAGAACATTGTACGAGTTGACCATGCAAACCCTAGATCATGATTCGCAACTATTTGAAAATGGTATAACCGAAGATATGTTTGCTAAAACACATGGTATCATTGTATTGGATTTTGTCGGGTACACAGGATATGGGTATAGTACGTACGGGGACTGTGCGTTTAGAGTGTACATTTGCCGACCCATTGGCTGAGAGTGTTGCACTAATCTCACTAAATCAATATGAAACCTATTGGGAAATCACTCCCGAAGGTAGTGTTCTACTAGACTTGGCACCATGAACACCGGTCAAATAATCAGTGTATTTAATATGGACCCCTACATGTCCCAGTACAAATCCTATTGTCTGCCCTCGGACTTTCTTGGAAAAATTCATAGTGCGAACAATACCTTGATTACTGTTAATAGCAGTCCATCGACTGTGCTGAAGGGTCATTGGCTGTGCATCTTTCAAACAATGAAAATGATTGAATTCTTTGATCCTCTTGGTCTACCATATACATTCTACACATCCCACATCAGCAACTATATTGAGAGCAGTGAGAAAACTATTATTCAAAATCGGAAGAGGGTGCAGGATCTAACGACTAAAAGCTGTGGCTTCCATGCACTACTATATTTTGTATTCCGATGTCGCGACTATACTTACAAGCAGTTTCTCCAAGTTTATAGTGACAATCTCCGTCTGAACGACTTTCTAGTGGAAAATATCCTCTCAGACCTATATAGTATTGATTTCAGTGCCCTAAGAGTAAAGTACTTAAAAAATTTTTGTGAATTTGTTTTTTAATAAAATGTATATATAAAACAATGTCTTTAAATCTACACTTTAGATTTCTTCATCTTCGATGTATAGGCAACTGTCGTGAACCACTAATGCTGGTAAATCATCTGTATTCACTGTATATTGATCTTGATTGACTGCAATGTCAGGGTCACATTTTCTACAGTACAATGTAACTTCACTCTTGTCATATCTCTTTGTATAGTCAATGATACTATTTGCATTCATATTATGAAATTCACGAGTTTAAATCTGTCTATTTGAAGCAATATCACATACTGTGTTTTCAAGTGGTGAATCACATTCGGTAACTGCCAAATGAAAATCGCTTGGTTTATAGTCATAGCAGGCGATGTCGCCACAGCGGTGTCGTAGAAACCAAATTGTCTTGTTACCCCAACAGTTGAATCGTAGACCAGATTCTTCCTCCCAGAATAATTTAAATCCAAGACGATACCAATCTCGTAGAAATAAACTAAAATCACGTTTGGGATTCTTTCCAATCATAGCGGGGTAAGTATTCTCCCACTGATCACATTTATCATTGTGACAATTGGAGCACAGGTGCCCTCTAGGATGAGAGTCACACACCTCAAGACATGAATTACATCCTTTAATTTGTACTGTATAGCCTCCATGTAATTTGCAAGGATTACATAATTTACACTTTTCATTATAGTCATCAATAATTGTACAATTCTCACACTGAGTCCAACTGCCCAGAGTGTACAAGCACAATGGACATATATAAAACAATTTTTAGTTTCCGATATCAACTCTACCACAGCTAAAACGAAACTGATCATCCTCGCTCGATAAATTCAAGGTGGAGGGAAATGGGGGAGAGGAGTAGCTCTGTGACGTTACCTCTTTCGGAGGAGGAGCCATCTACATTGAATCCATTGGCAATGTTTTCAAAAGTATATCCACAATATGATTCTGCTTTGTTCCAATTAATATATCAATAAATTGACTATAAGCATTTGAATCACATTTTAAAAGTTTCATACAATAGTCTAATGGGGGAGAATCACTCCTCATTATATTGTAAATTGTTCCCTGACAAGAGAATATCCTGCGTTTAAGAGATAACTTGAGAAAATCGTCATCCAAAATCAAATGTTTTTCCATAAACACTAGATTTGATCTAATTCTCTCTTTCTCAAATTTATTCATTTTTCAAACCTTTCACTCCGACTGCTGACTCTAGACTGAGCCTGATTCGTTAGCCCTAACCAGAAAAGAAAGAAAACATTTTCGATTTCGAAACAATTTTATTGAATAATTACAACATTAATAATATAGAGCATGTACAATTAACGATACTGTTTATTGTCGTCAATATGTTTCACCAATGCACTTAAAGCACATTGAAGTCTATTCACATGTGCTATATCAACTTTTGCGATAAAACATAATTGATCTTCCATCTTAAATTTGCTCAAGGATATCATATATCTTTCATATACTGCATCCCATTCCAGACAAAGCCGCGATCCTTTCGTGATTTCCACCGCAATGCTTGGTGGTCTTGTACTATTACCAGCAACTCCACTCTCAACTTCTAATAGTGTAAACATTCCACTCATCGACATCAACACAAATATATATCCAAATGAGTAAAGTCAAACTGTTCTTCTTCTCACTCCTTTGAATTCTATTCACAGACTAATAAAACTATATCAAAAAATCCTTTCTTTATATTCCCTCCGCCGCTAATATGTAAACAAAGCCCTCTGATTGGCTGAGAGGGGAAACACGTGATCTAACTGTTTCCGGGAAACTCATAACATTTGCCCAAAACAACAACAACAACAAATACTGTTTCCTATTTCTGGACACCATGACATTCGCCTCGAGCATGTACATGTCCAAAACAACAACAAATGCTGTTTTCTATTTCTGGAAACTCATAACATTCGCTGAGAGTGTGCACTTACAACAACAACAACATCGACCTTGACATTCGCTGAGAGCGTGCACTTACAACAACGACAATATCGACCTTGGAAATTTAGGTCATTGACACACTTTGATTACGCAGTCAATTTCTCAGAAATCCATCTCCCCTAGGGACTCTATGCCCATATTAGGACCATAAACCACGTGGTTCGTACGGGAGTCAATAAGGCCTTTCTACTAAAAGGAAACAATCAAAAATGGGGTTTTTAAGGCCAAACAAGAATACTGAATAAACAAACAAAGCAAATATTTCAAGAGGACAATGGCCTCTCTTCTTCAGTTAAAAACAAAATAATTTATTAAATAAAGTGCCAAAGAAAAAAACAACAAAAACAAACGCAGAAAGTCAATGTGAAAAGAAACCAACAAACCCATGAAAAAGCCAAAAATTACAAGAAATAAAACCAAATACCTAACAACCATAAAAGCAATTCATTTGTCAATATCTGCTAGTATCTGTTGATGGCACTTCATAATTCTTTGGATTTTGTGCAAATTGCAGATATTGGCAAATGACTTGCTTTTATGGTTGTTAGGTATTTGGTTTTAATTCTTGTAATTTTTGGCTTTTATTGAATTTCATTCATCTTTTAAATTTTTGTTTTTTTCATTGTTTTTTTAATTTCTTTTCACATTGACTTTCCACATTTGTTTTTGTTGTTTTTTTTTCTACTGCACTTTTCTTGAATACATTTTTTTTTTGCACTGAAGAAGAGAGGCGGTTGTCCTCTCGAAATATTTGCTTTGTTTGTTTATTCAGTATTCTCATTTGGCCTTAAAAACCCCATTTTTGATCATTTCCTTTTCTTATATTATGGGGGGCCAATATGGTTTAAGAAATTACCTTACAAATTGACAATAAATAACAACAAACAAAAGACAATAAACAAGAATTGGACCCCTCGGTAACAACTGGTACCATAATAACAAACAAATTCCTTAAGCTAAACACATTACAGAAGTAAACAAATGCATCAGAATGTACAACAAGACAAATTCATGACAGTCTTCTTGGGGACACTGAGTAAAACAGATCATACAAATGCCATAATTATTGGGGTTCTTTATGCTGCCTTTCATAAAAAGAGGTTCTAACCATTTGTGAGCTGTTAAAATCTTTTATTAATTTAAACAGAAATCCTTAGATTGCTCCTAGCTGCAATTTAAGGTAAACAGCCAAACATCTTCTCTATTGTCTAACAAATATGTAATATCTCCTAGCCTACAAAAGTATTTAGGCAATTACCCCTTCCATCATCTTAGTGGCAACTATGGTGATATTCTCATCAAAGTTCTTAAAAACATGATTTTTGGAATAGAGAAGTAAGAGCTTGGTAGTTTAATTAGCAAAAAAAGAAGCTTTTTTGTAGAATTCTTGTAATTTTACTTCTAGCATAAAACTTAAGAAATATATAAATTAATCAAAGATTAATAACAAAAAAATACTGAGCATATTGAAAATATCAAGGAATAGGAGTAAAGGACAGGGTTCAGTTTGGTTTATTGTAAATCTAAAATATGACAATCTTGGCACAATCACTCTTGATTTAGCAGATTTAAATACAAGTTCAGTTAATGATAATTTTTGTATCTATGGGCAATTCTGTTAAGAAATACACAGTACAAATTATGTTTTGGTCTTTGAAAGGCACAGCAGGTGTTAGCTCTACTCAACTTTGTGGTAGCTTCTGCTTCTTTTGAGTTTGACTTGGTTATTTGTTGTAATTGATGTTTGTGTTTGGTTTAATTTTTTTATAGATTTATTGCAGTTTTAAACTTGAAAAATTATTTGACTTTATTTGTGATCATCTTTGGTTTAACTCTTTAATTTTCAATTTCCCACTCAGCATGTCCTGACAGTCTTAACTGTATAACCATTGCTGTTCCTGAGATATTACAGATATGCTCTTTGGACAAAACTGGATGATCATAGTGTCTTTTGATTTAGTTATTATCCCTGAAAACATAGCCTGAAGGTCCAACATAATACCCTTAGTTTTTCCTGAGATATTTTACAGACACCCTTTGACATTCTGGATACACATAGTTTACTTTGATTTAGTTTTACGTTCCCCTCAACTGTCTCTGAAAGTTTCCACTTGATACCCTTTTTCTATTCCTTAGGTATTACATCCGTGCCATTTTGACAACCTGGATGCTCTTAAACTCTTTTGATTTAGTTCAATATTAGCAATAATAGAAGTAGTAGTAGGAATTTTTAACTAGTCATAGTTGCAGTCATAAGTAGTCACAGTCACTCTGTCTGGTATTTGCAGTCACATTAGTCACATTGTCTGGTATTGCAAAGTATTGCAATGTCACAGTCATAAATTGCTGCACATGCAAGTAGTTTTTGCAGTCAAAGTCATATTTAGTTGCAATCAGACTTCCAAGTAGTCTGGGCTGAAATTAATAGCATATATTGATAATTGCAATTAATCACAAATGCAAACCTTTTTGAGATATATTAATTTCAAAAGATTTTCCACAAAACGGGTTTTTCAAAGAAAAGTAAAGAGTTTCATTAAACCATGCACTTTACTGAAAAAAAACAACAAATGACTGCGGATCGTCAATTTAATATACATATACTGATATTTATTCCTTAAAGTTTTAATAATTTTTTATTTAAGAAGTCAAAAAAGTGGAGACATTTAAAACGTATTTTATTTTTAGTAAAGTGTAAATTATTTTCTGGTCTTGAGAAGGCATGGGATTTGTCAGCCCTACTCATTTTTTTAATTTTTGCTAGTTTTTAGTTTGACTTGGCAAATTTTCTATTTGTCTTGGGTTTTATTTATTTATTGATGGAGATTTATCATAGTTTTATGCTTGGAAGATTATTTTACCTTATTTCTGCTCATTAGTTTTCTTTGAAAAACTTGTTTTGTGGGGAAAGATTTTTAAATTAATTTCTGTTCGTTTTTATTGACAGTCTTTTTCATTTAAAAAAATATTTTATATCCTTTTGTTTTTTTTTCTATAAGAATCCATAGTTTGGCTATCTATTTGTGTATTGGAGAAACTTTTTCAACAATTTTTCATCCTGACACAAATAGTATTGTTTAATTTAAGTTTATACCTCTTCAAATTGACCTGAAAAATAAAACTTAATATAATTCCCAAAAAATTCGATACATGCTCTTTGAAAGCCTGGATACATATACACTCTTTTGATTTATATAAAGTCTAAGAGCAGAAGTAAAAATAGTAGTTGTCCCAAAAGTTTCAACTTTGTACCCCCAGTTGTTCTTGATATATTGATGAGGTGTCTTATTGGCAACCATACATGCAGTTCCTTTTGTTTTAGTTTTAAAGAATAGTGGACCAATTGCATAATTGTAAGGCCTTGACATACCCAATATCCCTAGAGACATAGTTACTGGACCATTCTACAATGCTGAACACAATAGCTCTCTAAAAATTATGATCGAATGGACTTGGGGAATGGTAGGCTTGGGGGGGGGGCTGGTTGCCTTCTATTTACTTTTGATTAATAAAAAGGGCACAAAGTCCACAAGACCACCCCTTTCATAAAAAACCTTACATGCCCCCAGGGTATAACTTACAACCCTTGCCCCCAGACTCTGGGTGGTTGTTCAAACTCTAAAGGCCTTCCTATTTGATCTTTGGACTATTTTTTGAACGAATAGTTATCTCAAAATTTCTATGGGATGCATTTAGAGAAAATAGGACGTGAGGGGGGAGGGCTAGTTGCCCTCTGATCACTTTGACTCTTAAAAAGGGCAATAGAACTTTTGATTTCCATCCAGTGAGCCCCTTCCGAGGTTTATGTGTCCGCCCTTTCAATACAAACTTTATATGCCCCAGGGTATAACTTATATCCCTTGCCCGGAGGGCTGTGGGGGGGGTGTTATCCTCAAAGACACAATTACCGGACCTTTCGACTATGTTGAACAAAATGTCTATCTCAAAACTTTGATTGGATGTATTTGAGGAAATGATATGTTTGGGGGGGGGAGGGCTGGCTGCCCTGCCCTCGCTTTCGACTTTTAAAAAGGGCACTAATATTTTCAATTTCCAATCGAATTAGCCTCTTTCGAAGTTTCTGCAACCACTCCTTCTATACGAACTACGAAATACCCTGGTCCAAAACAAACAAAGGACCCCCTCCCACAAAAATTAATAATAATAATAACACATTGTACCCACATCGCTCTTTACTTAAGCAGCAGTATTATACTGCCTATGATGGCTGATATGCCTTTTAACATCCATATTCATTTAAGCATACCCCTAATAGTATGTACATAGTACCTTTTAGTTATTTCAGCATCCCCTTTAACATCTGAATCTTCAACTTAATACCCTAAGCTGTTCCTGGGACATTGCCGATACAGCCTTTCATTAACCTGCATGCACGTTGTGTGTATGGATTTAGTTGAAAATCCTGCTAAACATTCCCTGAAAGTTTCACCTTAATACCCTTAGCCTCAGTACTGGTAGTAGGCTAGTCACCATAGTAGTAGTGGCAGTAGTAGTAGTAGTACTATGCACATAATCCTTTTTTGTTAGTTCAATAACTCATTCAACATGCCCTAAAAGTTTCAAATTAATGCTCCAAGCTGTTCCTAAGACATTGTTGATATACCCTTTTGACAACCTGTATGGACCTAATATTTTTTTTTATTTAGATCAACATTTCCTGAAAGTTGCAGCTTAATACCCTTGGTCTCAGTAACAGTAGTCACAGTGGTATTAATAGTAGTAGTAGTAGTGATAGAATTCACATAGTGCCTTTTTGTTTGTTCAACATCCACATCGGCATGCCCTGAAAGTTTCAACTTAATACTCTTAGCCTTTCAGATAGTTCAACTTCCCCTTTAACATGGTCTGAAGGTGTCAACTTAATACACCACGCTTTTTGAAAGTTATCGCTGATACTTTCTTTCGACTACATGCATACACATAGTGTGTTTTGATTTAGTTCAAAATCCCACTCAAAATTTTCAAAAAATGTTACCTTAATTCCTTTACCCTTTGTACATATAGTGGAATACCAGTACAAGTAGAAGGAGTGACAAGCACACATTTCCTTTTGTTTAGTTTAACATATTGTATTGGAGATAATCAAAATGTTGAAAAAATGGCTTGTGTCATCATGTTTTTCTTATTTAGGGCTCTCCGATATCTAAGCTTCTATCAGTTCATTGTGGAACTTAAGAAATGGTAGTATAAATTGCCAGTAAAATAAACAAAAATATGATATAAAATAACTAAGCCTTTTCAACTCGTTACTTCTGAATGAAATGGGTTTACCTGATTGTGTTTCAGTGAAAGCTAAATCATATCGTATATGCCTAGTATGGGGTCAAGGATTTGCTTCCCTTTATTGCGTAATAATTCTTGTTCGTTTTAGCTGTCTGTTGCTTTTCACATGCATTATGACGAATAAGAACGTTGAACTTACAATGAACAGAAATTGCCATAAATTAAAAGTTGTTGATCATTTCAGACGTTATCAAAGGCCAGTGTCATTAGCGCATTACTGGACATGATATATATGTTTTATCATTGTTTTTGATCATATAATTAACAAAAATATATTTCTAATCAACTTTTCAGGAGAAAAAAAAACAAATTTCTTAGAATAAATACATTTGTTGTGTCGCTATTTCCCCCTGCTAATTCCATTTCTTTCAAAAAATGGAAAATTGATTGCTTTTTCCATAGTAGTAGGCCTATTGAAATTTATAGCTTTTGGCTTATTATATAGTATTCTGGGGGTCTGCCATTGAGCTTGTTTCCCATAAACAAATTAAGTTGGTTTATAACTCTTTTGTAAGTTGTGTGAAGTATAAGGCAAGATCTGAAGTATAAGCATTAAGTATAAGGTGTGAAATATAAGCATTAAGTAAAGCTGAAGAGAAATCGACACCGGTAACCCTTCTGTTTTTTATGCAATTTTTTTTTTTTTTTTTTTTTTTTTTTTTTTTTTTTTTTTTTTTTAGGGGGACGTGCCTTCCAGAAAAAAGTAGTTTTTAGTATTACACAAAACACTTGTAAGTTCATTTGTTCGTAATTTCCTATATAAACAACCAAAAATTTAATGATTTTACCACAAAAATATTTATAAAATTATTTTCTTTGAAAAGAGTAAATACGCGTCCATTACGTCTGTCCATTCGCGGTTCACTTGAAGTTTTTGAATTAAACAGCGATAATTTCTTCATCTCCCAGCCTAATTTCTAGAGCACCATTTGTGTCGCTCTAGACTTTTCTAAGAGAAAAAAGTGGTATATAAACCCGTGTTTCCAGCTGGAATTTTAGTTCATGTTTGCCTTTTCTGGAATTAGTTGTCATAGTGGCTAAAAGATGTTTCACTGTTTATCAAAGCGTTAGTCCTTATTGTATCTTTGGATTAAGCTTGAGATATTTTGATTATAATGGTTTTAAGCCATCGTAGAGTAATTTAGTGGCCAGACCTGTTAACTTCATCAATCAGATAGACTATCTGGATTACCCTTACTGCTTGTCTATCTGCCCTAGGATGATAGCTTATCGTGAAGAAGTGAAAATAATCATTTTCATACAACTCTAAAAAAGCTCTGCCAGCTTTACCTCTCACAGACTATCTGTCCTGGCTTTACTCTAATTAGACTTTCAAGTCTTTGATTACTTCAAGTCTTGAACAGGGGATTGGCATAGAAGACCCATTGTTGGTTTTCAAACAGTTCGTGGTAACGAACTGTAACTAAGGAGTGACCCGACTCAATAGTAAAAGAAACTCTAATAACGGAATTTTGATACCAATAGATTTTTTTTGGTATTTTCAGATAGCCAAAATATCCTATAAGTTGGCATGAAAACCATAAAAGTTTATAGAGCCTCGCCCTCTAAAAAAAAACCTTGTAGAATTAAACAAAAATAATTTCAAGTTGAAAATAACAACACCATTCTTTAAGGATTTTGCAAAATATATTCGGTAGACATGTGCTTACCATTTTTTCCTTTTTCTAGCTTATGTGTTTGAGTATGGAGTGTAAACGTTCTAGTATGGAGTTAACTAAATTGATTTCTATAAAAATGCATTTAGTATCCAACAGCTAGGCCTTGTCCGGGGGGGGGGATCAATGGGTTTGACCCCCCCCCCCACCGAATGTTTGTCTGAATCGTAAAAATCGTGACAAAATGCTTATAAAGAAATTTTGATGTGCTTCTTAAGTTGTTTTTTTTACACTACCCCGAAAAAAATTACCCTCGGTGAACAAAATCCTGAATAGATTTTTGGCCACTTAGGGATATTTTCCCTATTATAAGTTATTTTTAGATATCCTAAGAAGTGTACAAAGTTGCGAATCAATCGAGTGTTCTGAAGCTGTAATATCTAACAATTCTTGAAGCGCAGCCTAAAGATTTGGCTTCTGAACTGATGGTACGATTGTTTTGCTAAAATTCTAGGATATCTTCTTATGACCGCTTCTTGAGAGAGGGAGGGTGTAGGCTATGCTTAAATTGCGGGATTGTCATTCTCCTCTTTAAAAGCGGGATTTTGTGGCTATTATAAAATGTAAATTTTGTGGCTATTATGTGGCTATTTTGTGGCTATTATAAAATGTAAATTTTGTGGCTATTATGTGGCTATTTTGTGGCTATTATAAAATGTGTCATTTGAAAGCTCTTAATTAAAAAATTTTTAAAAGTAATGATTCGATGTTTTCTTAGGTTTGATAGATATCCCAAGACACGTAAAGTAAATAAAATTATTAGTATCATTTGAGTTCAGAAAAATGAATGATCGTGATTCGCTGTTATCCAGAAAAGTTGTTTAAATAACCTCAGAATAAGCTGTCAGTCACAGTGTGTCTTAGCGTGGTAGGAAAAATCAAATAATTTTCTCTATTCTTATATAATTGTGAGCGAGATCGACCTGGTGGCTAATTATCATCTGTAGTAAAAAAAACTTCTGTGTTTTTTTCTGGAAATATGAATTCATGAAAACAATGGGGTTAATAGCCAAAGCATGGCTTAGCTAGATTTTTTTTATTTGAGAAATGGTCATGGTCAGCGTTTTTATTATGATAGTCGATCGTTCTTTGTTTATTCCTTTTTCCGGAATTTGAAAGTTTCCGCAATTAGTAAAATCTTAAAAGTGATATTTGGCTTTTTTTTAATTGAAAAACAGGCGCGGTTAGCATTTTTGAATTTGAAAGCTTGCGTAATTTTTCAAAGTTTCAAAAGTGATAATTTGGTGTTTCAGCGGAAATATTCGTTTGATCTCCAAAACATGTAAAATAAAAACATATTTGCTGCTGTCGTTTTAGTAAAGAAAAATGGAAAGCTCTTGATTTGATGTTTTCCAGAAAAATTGTTTAAATAAATTCAGAGTAAGCTGCCAGTCACAGTGCGTCTTTGACGTGGTAGGGCGAATCAAATAACTTGCTCTTTTCCAATCTGATTGTGTGTGAGGCGAGGGGTCGTTGACTTTCATAAATCACGTACATTAGGTGGTGTGTACCAAGCGTGGTGTAACTGAGCCATGCGTGATGGAACTGTGTGGTGCACGTGGTGCTCCAATATATACACCAGGTGAGGGAAAGGGGGTGACCTCTTGGTGTGAGATAGACCAGATGGTTGGTTAGCTTCTATTATAAAACTCCTGCGAAATGATGATGGTTCATTTTTTTTTAAAGATGCAAATTCCCGGTGACGATTGGGTTAACAGTGAAAAGTTTTGACTTGTTTTTTTTTTCGTTATTTCAAAAACGAGTCATGGGCAGCGTTATTTCATGACTTGTACTGTAAAAAAGTGTTCCTGAGACAGGGCCGTGTTTGAGATTTTTTCGTCAGGGGTGGGTATAAAAGGATTTTCGATACTTATTAAAAATCCAGTAAACACGCGATAAGGGAAGTTTCTTTAATGCTAATGAAATACAACAATATAGGATGAAAGTATAATAGCTCAGAAACAAATTTGGGCTACATATTTGCACATTATGGGGAGGGGGGGTAAGACATAATATATATTGAATACGTAACCTAACCTAGGTACTTTTTTTGCCCCTTTAATCCCAAAAAACCTAAAATTTAAATTTTTGTCACGGAGTGAGCATTTAAAGAGCGGAGTGAGCACAAGAGCGTATTAATTAATTAGCTTTTTGGATCAAAGTTCGTTCTGATTTTGTGGCTTGAAAATAAAAGCTTGTGTAGCTAAAGCTAAATAAAGAGCCATGAACATAAAAATATAAACTTTTAATTAAAGTTGGTTTAAACCCAGCTTTGATTACGGTCATCATGGGTGCCCATAAGGGGGCAAGGGAGGGGGCGCAAGCCCCCTGGCTGAATGATGGTGTCATATTTGTATTAATTTAAAAAAAACTTTCCACAGAATAAGTTTTCAAAGAAAAGTAAAGAGCTCTATTAAGTCAAAAATTGGCAGAAATAAACTCAAATAATCCTTCGAGGGTAAATTTAACGCAAGTCACAACAAGACAATAAGTAATTTGGAATGAATAGAAATTATAATAAATAGTCAATTCAAACTCAAAACATGCCACAGCTGGAATTGAGGGTATCGACGACCCCCATAGCCTTCCCAGACCATAATATAATTCAGGTTTTACTGAAAAACAAATGACCGTGGATTGTCAGTTTAATATACCTATACTGATATTTATTTCTTAAAATAAAAAATGGGTAAAAATGAGTAAAAAAAGTTTTTTACTTATTTAAGTAAAAAAGTGAAAACATTTGAACATATTTTGTTTTCAGTAAAGCGCAAATTATGTTCTGGTAAGGAGGCATGGAGGTTTGTCAGCCCTACTAATACTAATTTTTTCTCGTTTCGAGTTTGACTCGGCTATTTATTCTAATTTTTGTTCATTTTCAGTTACATTTATTTATTGATAGTGATTTTTGATAGTTTTACGCTTGGAGGATTACTTGACTTCATTTCGGCCCATTTTTGGCTTAATGAAGCTCTTTACTTTTCTATGAAAAGCTAGTTTTGTGGAAAGTTTTTTTTAGATGAATTTCTGTTCGTTTTTATTGACAAAGTCATTTTCATGAATTTTTTTTTTTTTTTTTTTCGTTTTTTTCTATAAAAATCCATAGTTTGGCATAATTGTGGGGGCTTGACATTCCCAATATTCCTAAAGACATAGTTGCTGGACCGTTCTACTATTTTGAACAAAATAGTTCTCTCAAAATTTTAACTAGATGAGTTCGGGAAATAAATCGGCTTGAGAGACGGGCTGATTGCCCTTTAATATCTTTTTACTCATAGAAACGACCCCAGAACTATTAATTTTGAATCGAATTAGCTTTTTTAAATGTTTCAATAATATTTCTAGCTATAATAGAGTGGTGCTGTCTATGATATTGTATGCCTTTTTGAAAACCTACATATATACAGTTTTTTTCGTTTAATTGGAAGCCCCCCTAAACACTTCCAATAATTTTCAACTTAATACTCTTAGCGTCTTTAATTACCGTAATTGTATTTGTAGTGATAAAAGTAGACACTTCGTGCCTTTTGTCTAATTCAAAAATCTCGCACAACTTGCTCTTATAGATACAACTTAATAATATAAATTGTTGTTAAGATATGGCTTTGTCACCTTTTTGAAACTCTACCTGTTCATAGTTTTTTCTTGTCTAGTTGAAGATCTGCCTAAATATTTCTTATATTTGATTACTGAAAACATTGTTATATATTCTCTTTGGACTATTGGCTACAAAATGGCTGTCTCACAATTTCGATTGAATATGTTTGGGGAAAAGAGAATATCAGGGAGAGGGGGGGCTATTTTCTCTCTATCACGCCTGACTCTTAAACTGGAACTAGAACTATGCATTTCCAATCAAATGAGCCTCCTCTAAAGTTCGCAAGACCACCTCTTCATAAAAACCTTACACTCCCCCCCGGGGCATAACTTACAACTCTTATCCCCATACTCTTTTTTTGGGGGGGGGGGTTGTGTCAACCCCAAAGGCCGTGTTATGAGATCTTTGGGCTATTTTTGAGCAAATGGCTATCTTAAAATTTTTATCACATGCATTGGGGGAAAATGTGACGGGGGGGGGGCATAGCTGCCCTCCGATAAATTTGACTCTTATACATGGCTCTTCAACTTCCAATGTCCAATCCAATGAGCCCCCTTCGAAGTTTATATGCCCACCATTTCTATAAAAATTATAAATACCCTCGGGGCATACCTTACACCCCTGCCCGGAGGACTGTAAGGGAGTTTTCATCGTCAAAGACTTGATGTTCGGACTTCTAAGCTACATTAAACAAAATAACTGTCTCGAATTTTTTACTGGAATTGTTTGGGGAAATGATGGGTGTGGGGGTGGTTACCCTCCAATCACTTGACTATTAAAGAAGGCATTTGCCCTTTCAATTACCAACCGACTGAGCCCTTTTCGAAGTTTTGGCGACAACAAATGGCCATCTTAAAATTTCTATCAGATGCTTTTCGGGAAAATATGACGTGTTTGTGGGGGGGGGGGGCGGGGGGTATTTGCCTTCTGATCACTTTTACTCTTAAAAAGAGCACTATAACTTCTGATTACCAATACAATGAGCCCATCCTTGAAGTTTATACGACAGTCATTTCTATAAAAAACCGTATATGCCCCCAGGGCGTAACTTACAACTCTTAACCTGAGGGCTATGTGGGGTTATCCTCAAAGACATAATTTCTGGACCTTTCAACTACACTGAACAAAATGGCTATCTAAAAAATTGTGATTGAATATATCTGGGGAAATGATTGGTGTATGGGGGGGGGGGCTGGATGACCTCCAATCCCTTTTGACCGTTAAAAAGGCCAACATAACTTCTTATCACGAATCAAATGAGCCCCCTCTGAGTTTTATACGACCAACCTTCCTATTAAAAACCTTGTATCCCCACAAGGCATAACTTACAACCCTTGCTCTGAGGGTTGTGGGAGGGGGAGGGGCTGTCATTCTCAAAGTCATAATTTCTGGACCTTTAAACTACACTGAACAAAATGACTATCTCAAAATTTTGATTGGATGTGTTTGGGGAAGTTATCGACGTAGGGTAGGGGGAGCTGGTTGCCCTCCATGAGCTCTTTTGAAGTTGCTATGGCATTTCTTTCTATAAAAAGTGCCCTGGTCAAAAAAAGAATTATATTGTGCCCACATTGCTCTTTACTTAGGCAGCGCTATCGCGCTGCCTATGATATTTTGTCTTGAGATTTCAATTACACTGCACTGGAAGTGCCGATTAGACTAGGTAAGTCCCCCCCCCCTTTAAAATTCAGCCTAAGGGTGCCCATGACGGTCATACTTGACAGTATATTGCCGACTTTTTGATGCATTCCTTTTGAGAACTTGAATTTTTTGGACATGCAGCATGAAGAGATAAAAAAAAGCAAGCGGAAAACAAATAAACATAATCTGGCATACTGAAATATATGTTAATAGATTAATTGGTTGCTTTTTTAATGCCTTGTAAACAAGTCAATTCTTGCTTTAGGCTTAAGGGTATCTTTTAGGGCGTTTCACTTTTCATGCACTCTAAGATGAAGGAGTCAAGGACGTTTTTAATTCTGTCATGACAAATGTTTATGTTCGGTAATGATTAGTTTATTGGTGGCTTCGTTTTTACCAGTTGCATAAATATTCGAAGCTGCGGTTTCTAACTAGGATTCACCACTTTTTGGGGATTAATCCTTTTTTCTGTAAGTTTTCATCATTTTGCCGCTTCTCCTTTTGTTACACGAAATTAAGCACCAAGTGGTACTTATCGGTTAGCTGGAACACACGCGAGAATTGAAGTTTGGTAGATGCTAATGAAATAAAACAAAATAGGATAAAAATATAACAGTTTAGAAATTAATTTGGGCTATATATTTGCACGTCAGCGGGGGGTGGGGGCAAAGCATATCATATATTAAATACGTTACCTAACCTAACCTAGGTACCTTTTTTTTGTTCCTTCAACCCCAAAAAACTAAAGTTTAAATATTTTTCACGGAATGAGTAATACCTCAGTAGGCAGAGAAAAACCTGTTTTTCACTAGGATATGTGGTTCTTGTTGCGTGTGTTCCAGCTAACCGGTAAGTACCCAACAAGTTTCGCAACATGTATTAGCCCCCCCCCCTAAAAGTTGAAACGGTGCTTGTATTATATCGGCAACGCCCTACCAAATGTTCTTCTAATATTATTATTTGCCGCTCGATCCTATTGAAATATATCAAAGTAATATGTAAATATAGTATTTTAAAAAGATTTTTGGGCTATATATTTGCACATTAGGGGGGGGTAAAGTAAAACGGGTCTGCATGCTTAATATGCTAGGTAGATTTATTCTGCATTTTATGTAGGCCTAGTAAGAATAGTTTTCTAACTTCACACTGTCTAAATACTTCCCCCCCCCCCCTTAATGTGCAAATTTATAGCCCAAATTATACACTTTCCGTCTATTCTGTCGCTTATTTTTGTCTTGTCTCACGCTAAGCTGAAAGAAACCAACAAAAAAAACAGTTCTATAACGCGTCAATGCATGAGCATTTGAGCGGTAGGGCGTTTATCATACAAGTACAGTTGAAACAATTTTTGCCTCTTTCTTATACTGCAGAATTGCACTCCTAACAAAATGAGCACTAAAGTCATCATTTTGAACTGTACGTCATTTGTGATATTTATTTATAACCCAAAAAGTTGAAATTGCTTATCAAAATATCGTAGCTGTAGCCTTTATCGATAAAATCAGAATAAATGTTTGTTATGTCTGCATTTCAAATCGAATCCAAGCATAGCACATATTTAATACATAACCTAACCTAGGTACCTTTTATTGCCCCTTTAACCCCCAAAAAACAAAATTTTAAATCTAACTCACTATGTAGCGGAAACCTGTTTTTCAATGGTATCTTTGACATTCTGTCCTAAATGCGCTTCTCCTCGCCTGTTGCCCGGCTACTAATAAAGTACCTAGGGTTTAGGGGGGAAAAGGTACCTAGGTTAGGTTACGTATTTAATATATTGCCATGCTTTACCCCGCCCCCCCTAATGTGCATATATATGGCTCAAATTTGTTTCTAAACTATTATATTTTAGGTACTATCCCATTATCCGGGCCTCTCTGGTTAATCACTATATACTAGGTAATGATAAAACCCGTTTTTGACGTCTTAACTGTTATAGAGCAGGCAATGATGGCAAGATTTTCTTTGAGTATACGATATTAAACTTGTTTTTTTTGGGGTTTAGGGGGGAAAAGGTACCTAGGTTAGGTTAGGTGACGTATTTAATATATGCAATGATTTACCCCCCACCCCCCCCCCTAATATGCAAATATATATCCTAAATTTTATTCTAAACTATTATATATTCATCCTATTTTATTTTATATCATTAGCATTAACCAAACTTGACTTTTTAGAGAGGCCCGGATAATGGGATAGTACCTATTTTTATCCTATTTTGTTTTATTTCATTAGCATTAACCAAACTTAAATTCTCGCGTGTTTTACAGCTGGTAGAATAGTACCGACAATTCTTACTTCTTGCTATGCAGAAAAATTGTAATTGACGCATTTTGAGCTTTAAGGCTTTGGATAGATTTGGGTAAAGGAGCATGGATAGTTGTGTTGGCCACAGGTGGCTTGGTCCTGCGGTGAGTTGTTAGTATTAGTAGCAGTAGTAGTGGACAATAAGAATTGTTTCCTTGACATGTTTCCTTTTCAGTAGCCCCAATTGTGTATTAATACCGTCATAGGTTTTAATATGGCTTTTTACCTTTCTTTCAAAAACTTCTTTTCAGGGAAATGTTTTTTCTTAATAGTGATAAAAAAAAAAAAAAAAATATTCATAGGGCTATAAAATCATTTTCAAAATTTTTTTTTCTTTAATTTTCTTATTGAAATTTATGCCAAATTTAACTCCCTCCTAAACCTCTATGTATTCACAGTTAAGGGATTTGGTACTGTACCATGGCGAACTTTGATCCCTCTCTCTCTAAAAAGAAAGGAGTCGATACGAAGCAGAAAGCGTCTGTAGTATTATCAGGGCCGTATCTAGGATTTTCTTTACAGGTGGGGGGGGTTGCAATCATTATACAATTGTTTTGTGCCATTATAATCATGTCTGTTATCAAATTGCTATTATCGCTCCTTCCTTTATCGATTTATGTTTAACTTTTTTTCGTTTGGACTTCATATTTATATGTCATTTATGCATATATTATACATGTACATATTTAATTTATATAGGTTTTCATCTTTTAGTATCGCGAATTCGGGTCACTGTAGGTTGTGATAGTCATAATTAAGTAAAACATTATCTTGTCTTAAAAGAGAACGTGCCTGTTTTGTATGGACCAATCTTTAAAACATTTGCAATTATCAAATACTTTGCTACGGTCTCTGCTATTATGAAAGTAAAAGTAGCCAGCTACCTTGCCTGTTTTATTATTATTGTTTTTTCTTAAAATAGGAGTCACCAGCTGAGTTCAACCTTGTCATATCATTATTTGAAATTTCTAATTCGATGCGAAAATCTGTTCACACTTGTCACCCCCAGCCAAATAAACTATGTCCATGTGCTTGCTTTGCTGATCACCGTCGTTACTTTGGAACAGTCCCAGTAGTGGTGTCAATTCGTATCAAAACATATTTTTTAATATCCAAGGGGAGGATACATTTCTTAATATCCAAGGAGGGGGGAATTTGCCCTTTTTATAATGAAAATATCCAAAAGGAATATTTCAATGAACATACCCAGAAAATGCATTTTTTCTAATTTTAGGTGGGGAAATCTAGGAGACATGGCGCCTCCTCCAACTGACACAACTCGGCTGTTCTCTGCCAAAACCAAGTATCTAAATTTTTCAAGTTTCCGAGAAAATAGTAAAATAGTATTTTTTTTTATTTTCTAAGCTGGAATAGCTGATGACGACGCACAACTTCGTCAATAGGCATTCTGGAGTCGGCTTGGTAGTGAGAAGCATTTTTTTGCACACTTTGCTTTTTAAAACTTCAGTAAATGTAGATACTAGGTTTTGGCAGAGGTTTTCTTTGCTAATAAACTGAGTATTCCACCACCAAAACCTAGTATCTACACCAAATTTTATTTTAAAATAAAGATCTTCAAGTAACAATGAAGATAAACTGCTACTTCGAATAAAAAGAAAGGAGAACTGAACATATAGCTTATCAGAGAGGTTTAATCTTTGTATGGGTCGTGTTCATACTTGATCAGATCTAGGCTTTCGTCGAAAACTGAAAACTCCTTCCAAAATTGCTTTCGTTTTACTAGCTTCATCGGACGCAGCTTGTTAACAATTGAAGCTTTTTTCTAGCTTTGAACACCCCTCGGGACAGAGCTGGGCTTTGGAAGCTGCTTGATATTGAACTTTTTTCTGAAAAAAACAAGCACTGCTTTTTCTCTCCGTCGAAATTTTGGAGGAAACTCATACCGCGGAACCCCTTTTGAAAGGTAGCTGCAACTTTGGCAGGGGCGAATTCTTTTTACCGGGAGTCCTTTTCTTGGATTTCCAATCCCTGAAATCAACTCTGAATTCAATTATAAACTCTATTGCAGAAAACCCCTTCCTGCAGTTTGCAACACACTCAACAAAGTCAGGGAAGTCATAGTATTTCCCCTTTTTTCTCATTTTCGTTTCAATGCTGCCGTTTATGCCGTCTGCTGCATTTTGCGTGTGCCCTTTTGTCAGATACTTTAACGTTACCCTCTTGAGCTCTTTCTTCTCTGTTGACCATGATCACAAGAGAAGTATAAAGCACCCAGTTCTTATTCTGACTTGAACAATTGTCCATCCAGAATATGAATTCCTGGACATCCCTCTCTGTTTAAAGTACGGTATAAACAAAACCCACTATGTTTTCGGCACCCCTGTCCCTCAAAGCTTCATGCCACAGCACACAAAAAGAATGTCCTTTTCCAACAGACGCTGCATCATTCTGGTCGACAAGGGCGAATGTCTTATTGAAGACAACAAGATAACTAAGGAATGTTGATTCTTTGTTCCCCGGCATGTCGGGTAACAAAGTTGCAAGTCAACTGCGAATACACATATTTCGGTTTCTGTACATTCAGCTGCGTCAACTTGGTAGGAATGTGTATCTTCCCCTTCCATTTCAATGTGTTCTTGCCAGTTTTGCCTAGAAACATCAGGATCGTAAGTCTTTTTTGCAGCAGCCGAAGAAGCTTCAAATGCTCCATTAACACCTTCGTTGCTGTTTTCTTTGCTGCTATCATCGTTCTCCATGAGATTGTACTTTTCACACTCGGGACAAATATCGCATGCTGGCATCTTTAACGAAATATTCATTTCTTTCAACTGACGCCTGTAAGTCTTGTGCGACACAACTCTACCTTCTATCTTCTATCTTTTTATGCACTCCAGCCTGACACAGACGGTAAGAAATTTGGTTCTTGATAGCCTTTTTTCCAAAAACTTTCCCAGACTTCTTTTCTGGTCCCAATGTCGTTTTACATGTAATATCACAGTAGTTTGCAATAAAAGGATGCTTGAACTTAGCATTTTCTTTTTTTTTCCTTGTCACTTCTGTTTCTTTTTCTTCTAGGGTGCCCTGTATTCACATTTTCTTGTTGTTCAGCATCATTTATTTCATGATTTGTGTTACTATTTGCTGACACAATTCTTGCTTCCATATTTCTTTGTTCTCGTATGTCTTGACTGTTTCTTTAAAGGTGATCTCTACCAGGACAATAATCGGTGCTTTTTTCCTCATAACTACTGGCATTCCTCAAAATGTCACTATTACTGATCTGTTCATTGACTACAAGAGTTTCAGTCACTCCGCTACATGGTGTGTCAATTGGCACAAATGGTTCTATTTCAGAGACATCATTAGTGAATAATGATTGCAATTCATGAAACACTGGAACTTCAGATTCATTAACAGAAGGGTCTTTGTCAATCTGGGCGTCTTTGCATGGTGTCGTCTGCTCAGCTGAGCTTCTTACAGCAGTAGGTTGTCCGACGACTGCATCACTGCCTACAGCTGCTTGACCAAACTTAAAATAGGAAATACATAATTTGTCTTTTACATTGTCTAATGCAGATATTTTTTTTGTTCTGGATTCATAAATTTTTGCGAAAATTCCTAGAGGCTGTAGTGAGCCAGCACCTCCAATTGTAAAAACTCAACATCAGTGTTTTCTTGAGTTCTTAGCCTTTTCGAAAAGCCAAAAAAAATTTGCAGACAGGATTCAAACCTTTGCGGCTTGGGATACTAATGCTGCACATGAAGGCAAATATTGAGACATCTGCTGAGATTTATCAGAAATTCTCCAACTAATGGAAAGAGTAAGACCTGACTGGAGCATAATATAAATGGAATATAAGATGATTTCAGCTTAGCGCAAAAGCAACCCCGAATCGCTGAAACCAAAAAACGGAAGAAATCTTTGAGTAACATACAAAATACAAACAAACAAACCAAATCTGGAGATGGAATGTGAAACCAGTTGTTTTGTAGGATATACTCGAAAAAGTAGTTTTTATTGCTTAGGGATGAGATTGCTGTACCCACGATTAGGGTTGCCACCACCATGGATTTATCCATGTTTACATGGATTTGTTCACCCGTGCCATGGATATTTGAAATGCCATGGATATCTTATTAAAAAACATGGATTTTACCTGAAAGCATGGATTTTACCAAGGAATCATGAGTTTCAATTTTTATGTCGAAATTTTTTTCATACCTTTAAATTTAACTTCAAAAATAGCCAAAAAAAAAAAAAAAATACTGTCTGGGTTCTATTGTCGAATTGGGTTAACAAGGAATAACAGATGGCCTCGCCCGCGCACTAAAGAATTCAAAAAGTTACAGCGTAAATTCAAATGTGATTTAAAACCGCAAATCTGCAATGACTAAACACCAAAACAAGAAATTTGTCCCTGCTAAGGTAAATTGGAAATCTGTATAGTATATCTATGCTTGTTTAACATTATCCTCTTTGTCCTTTGCAGAAGAGACACTAAAAAATGGAAGACAATTTAAGAGATTAAGAAAAAGCTTTCAGAACACATTGTTCAGTTAGTATGAAAGTAATATTTGATGCATTTTCTTGTGGTCTGTTATATTTCTATAATGGTTTGAATGTCGGACGCATTGAATAATTTCACGCACCTGGCTTCTTACAGGAAACAGAATCTTGCAGCATTGGAAAAAAAATCATTGTTTCGGTGATAAGAGTATCAGAGGCAACGCTGTAGCATTGCCTATAGTAAAAACCATACGGCTCCAGTGTTTTATTATTTATTTATTTATTATTTTTTTTTTCCCAGAGGCACTTCATATGGAAGGGGTCGTCGTAGAAACTTCAAAGGGGGCCCATTCAATTGGAAATCGGGAGTTCTAGTGCCCTTTTTATTGCTCGAAAATGATTGGAGGGCAACTAGCTCTCCAACCCCCCGCGCCCGTCAATCCCCCAAACACATCCAATCAAAATTTTGAGATAGCCATTTTGTTCAGCGTAGTTGATTTCCAGATAGATAATATATTTTTGAGGAGGACACTCCCCCGCAACTCTCACGGCAAAAGTTTTAAGTTATGCCCTGGGGCATATAAGGTTTTTTATAGAAGGCGTTGTCGTAGAAACTTCAAAACAGGCTCATTCGATTGGAAATTTCAAAGGGCTAGTGATCTTTACAGAAAGTCAACATTTATTGGACGGCACCTCGCCCCCCCCCACGACCATAATTTCCCCAAACACATCCAATCAAAATTTTTAGATGGCCATTTTGTTCAGCGTAGTTGATTTCCAGATAGAAAATATGTTTTTGAGGAGGACACTCCCCCTCAATCCCTCAGGGCAAGGGTTTTAAGTTATGCCCTGGGGGAATATAAGGTTTTTATAGAAGGCGTTGTCGTAGAAACTTCAAAGGGTGTTCATTCGATTGGAAATCAAGAGTTCTAGTGTCCTTTTTAATAGTCGAAAATGACGAGGGCAACTAGCCCCCCCCCACGCCCATCATTCCCCAAAACACATCCAATCAAAATTGTGAGATAGACATTTCGTTCAGCGTAGTTGTTTACCAGATAGAAAATATATTTTTGGGGAGGACACTCCCTCACAACCTTCAGGGCAAGAGTTGTAAGTTATGCCCTGGGGGCATATAAAGTTTTTATAGAAGGCGTTGTCGTAGAAACTTCAAAACAGGCTCACTCGATGTGCCCTTTTTAATAGTCGAAAGTGATTGGAGGGCAACTAGCCCCCCCCCACGACCATCATGTCCCCACACACATCCAATCAAAATTTTTAGATGGCCATTTTGTTCAGCGTAGTTGATTTCCAGATAGAAAATATGTTTTTGAGGAGGACACTCCCCCTCAACCCTCAGGGCAAGGGTTTTAAGTTATGCCCTGGGGGAATATAAGGTTTTTATAGCAGCCGTTGTCGTAGAAACTTCAAAGGGTGTTCATTCGATTGGAAATCAAGAGTTCTAGTGTCCTTTTTAATAGTCAAAAATGACGAGGGCAACTAGCCCCCCCCACGCCCATCATTCCCCAAAACACATCCAATCAAAATTTTGAGATAGCCATTTTGTTCAGCGTAGGTGATTACCAGATAGAAAATATATTTTTGAGGAGGACACTCCCCCACAAACCTCAGGGCAAGACTTTTAAGTTATGCCCTGGGGGCATATAAAGTTTTTATAGAAGGTGTTGTCGTAGAAACTTCAAAACAGGCTCCCTCGATGTGCCCTTTTTAATCGTCGAAAGTGATTGGAGGGCAACTAGCCCCCCCCCCCCCACGACCATCATTTCCCCAAACACATCCAATCAAAATTTTTAGATGGCCATTTTGTTCAGCGTAGTTGATTTCCAGATAGAAAATATATTTTTGAGGAGGACACTCCCCCTCAATCCCTCAGGGCAAGGGTTTTAAGTTATGCCCTGGGGGAATATAAGGTTTTTATAGCAGGAGTTGTCGTAGAAACTTCAAAGGGTGTTCATTCGATTTGAAATCGAGAGTTCTAGTGTCCTTTTAATAGTCGAAAATGACGAGGGCAACTAGCCCCCCCACGCCCATCATTCCCCAAAACACATCCAATCCAAATTTTGAGTTAGCCATTTTGTTCAGCGTAGTTGATTTCCAGACAGAAAATATATTTTTGAGGAGGATACTCCCCCACAAACCTCAGGGCAAGACTTTTAAGTTATGCCCTGGGGGCATATAAATTTTTTATTGAAGGTGTTGTTGTAGAAAATTTAATAAAGGACCATTCGTTTTGAAATCCAAAGTGCTAGTATCTTTTTTAATAGTTAAAAGTTACTGGATGGCACATGGCCCCCCCCCCCACGCCCATAATTTCCCTAACACCCACCCCTAAAAATTTTGAGATAGCCATTTTGTTCAGCGTAGTTGATTTCCTGAGAGAAAACATATTTTTGAGGAGGACACTCCCCCTCAACCTTCAGGGTAAGGGTTTTAAGTTATGCCCTGGGGGTATATAACGTTTTTATAGAAGGTGTTGTCGTAGAAACTTCAAAACAGGCTCATTTGATTGGAAATTCAAAGGGATAGTGCCCTTTTTAATAGTCGAAAGTGATTGGAGGGCAAATAGCCCCCCCACGCCCATCATTCCCCCAAACACATCCAATCAAAATTTTGATATAGCCATTTTGTTCAGCGTAGTTAATTTCCACATAGAAAAATTTTTTTGAGGAGAACAATCCCCCACAACCCTCAGGGCAAGGGTTGTAAGTTATGCCCTAGGGGCATACAAGGTTTTTATGGAAGGCATTGTCGTAGAAAATTCAAAAAAGACTCATTCGGTTAGAAATCAAAAGGGCTAGTGCCTCTTTTTATAGTCGGAAGTGATTAAAGGGCAACTAGCCCCCCCCCCCACGCCCATCATTCCCCCAAAGACATCCAATCAAAATTTTGGGATAGCCATTTTGTTCAGCATAGTTGATTTCCAGATAGAAAATATGTTTTTGAGGAGGAAACTCCCCAAAACGCTCAGGGCAAGGGTTGTAAGTTATGCCGTAGGGGTATATAACGTTGTAAAAGGAAGTCTTATCTTAGAAACTTAAAAAAAAGCTCATTCAATTGAAAGTTCAAAGGGATTGTCCCCTTTTTAATGGTCAAACGTGAGTTGAGGGCAACTAACACCCCTCTCATGCCCATCTTTTCCCCAAATACATCCAATCAAAATTTTGAGACATCCATTTTATTTCCTAGCCCTTTGAAGTTCTGGAAATTAGGTCTTTGAGGATGACAACTCCCCCACAGCCCTCAGGGCAAGGGTTGTAATTTAAATTTCAATTTCCAATCAAATGAGCCCTCTCTGAAGTTTATGTGTTGTCTATACAAAACCTTATATGCCCCCAGGGCATAACTTACAACCCTTGCCCTGAGGGCTGTGCCCTTTTTAATAGACGAAAGTGATTGGTGGGCACCTAGCCCCCCCCCCCACGCCCAGCATTCCCCCAAACACATCCAATCAAAATTTTGAGGTAGTCATTTTGTTCAGCGTAGTTGATTTCAAGATAGAAAATATGTTTTTGAGGAGGACACTCCCCCTTAACCCTCAAGGCAAGGGTTTAAAGCAAGGGTTTAGAAGGCGGTGTCGTAGAAGCTTCAAAAAAGGCTCATTCGATTGGAAATTCAAAGGGATAGTGTCCTTTTTAATAGTCGAAAGTGATTTGAGGACAACTAACCCCCCTCTCACGCCCACCTTTTTCCCAAACACATCCAATCATAATTTTTAGACAGTCATTATATTAAACTTAGTTTTAAGTTTTGGAAATTAGGTCTTTGAGGATGACAACTCCCCCACAGCCCTCAGGGCAAGGTTTGTAATTTAAGAATTCTCCGAATCTTTCCCATTATTTCTTATGGAAGGGATGCTCGTATAAAGTTTAGAGAGGGCTCATTTGACTGAAAAATGAAAGTTCTTGTTCACTTTTTAAGATTCAAAAGAGATTGGAGGGTAACTATCCCCCCCTCCTCCACGCCCTAGATGCATCAGATAACAAATTTGAGATAGACATTTTGTTAAAATAGTTCAAAGTTCTGATAACAAAAAAAAACTCCGGTGTCGACCCAGCCCACCAGGGCCCGGTGGTAGGCGTTGTAAGTTATGCCCTTGGGCATAAACAATCAAACAATCATTAAATAAACAATGAATGCAAACAAACATAAAATAGATTTTAATGTAAATTAATAAATAAATTTAGTGCTGATATTAATGTTAATTAATAAATACATTTCTGCTGGGTGGAATCTAACGCGGGTAATTATCAGCAGGAAAAGAAAATGTTCTTTGAGGGGGGGGGGGGAATTTCCGAGGGGTGGGTTTTCCAAATGTGAATTATTCAGTGAGGGGACGACTAAACCCATCGATAACGTTCTAAATTTTACGTCTGAATGTAGGGGGAATAAAAAATCAATGGAGATTTCAAGTATGGCAATTAAGTTTGCTTTAGACGGCTTTGTACGTGTCTCTTGTAAAAAGACATTTTCAAAAGACAGATTTTTTCATTTGTACTTCTTTCTCTAAGGCCGAATTATGAATGTGAGGGGGGAGACTTCCCCCCACCTCTGTCTACGCTTAGGTTTCAGTTTTTATCTGAAGGCTTAAAAATGAACGCAATGCGATAAAATTATAACTCAAAATAACATATATAGAATAATACATGTACAAAAGACGGAACAATTAATCAAAATTGCATATTATGAGTTGAGATTCACCCACATTATGGGCCAGGGAGCTTACCATTTCAGAGTATCTGAAATCAATTCTGCAATAACTGATAATATAAAGTATTTTTGAGTATTTTAACGTCTTCCACAACTCAAACGGTCCAACATCCTACAGCTCTATGCACCTTGTCTAATGTCCTAAATCGGGAAGGGAGGAGATAAGTGCAGTTCCACCTCGTATTGGATGAGTCTCCAACCTCACCCTCCCCCTCTCCTACTGTCTACGATAAAGTTTTCTTCTTTATGCCAAGTACGGCACCCCCACCCCAAATACTTTAATAAGGTGAAGTTTTGTATGGGAAGAACACATAGGGAATCAATTATAATTATCCAGTTATAAGGTTAAAATACAAACATTGTGATAGAAGCAAAATTGCTTTGGCACACAAAATCCTATTAAAGTCAATTCCAAACAGTCGTGATCCCTTTGTGTCAGCAAGTGAAATGGTCTAAAACCCCTTATTGCAGCTATTTTTTTCAGTCCATTCATTGTTGTCAATCGCTGTCCGCAAGCTGTTCATATATAAGGTTTTTATCAATAAGGTAATCGCATAGACTTTGAAAAAAACCTCATTTGATTTAAATTGAAAGTTCTTGATCCGTTTTTTAAAGTCAAGAATAATCGGACAGCAAGCCCCCCCCCCATGCCATAAAAACTTGAAACTTTTTGCAATCAAAAACGAACAAAAATTAATTAAAAAAAAACTTTCCGAAAAATAAGTTTTTCAAAGAAAAGTAAAGGCCATTTTAAACTTAAGCTCAGTAGATACAAATACCTGTTAAAATACAAAACTCAAAATGACCAGAAATAACTATATAATAAATATAACCGAACATAGTCAGAAAGAATGTAAGGAATCTCAGCAAAAAACATACGAAAAGTGATAACGTTTATATATAGATAAATCTTATATTAAGGAATACGTCGGCTGGACATGAAAATGTAGCTTGAAACGAAGAATAACAGTTTCCCATTGAAGCATAAGTGAGAGTTAAAACGAACAGAAATTAAATAAACAATCAATGCAAACAAACATACAATATATATTAATGTAAATGAATCAATAAATCTTAAAACGAGTGAAACTTAAATTGAATATGCAAATCAAGTTTGAATCGAATAAAAATAACTACAAACAAGAGTTTGGGTATCGCCGCACTGCAGAAGCCTAAGACCTACTGTGTCATCGGCGCTTTACTGAAAACGAATTATATTACAAATGTTTTCTTTTGTGCTTAATATTGAAAATAAATATTAAAATTACAGTAAAATTTTGAACTGATGAGCTTTCAGCAATTAATATCATTATACATCAAATATTCAGTTTAATTTATTAGTTCTTTTCAAGATTGGTCAAGACAAATATAGTTTCACTACAAGCAAAATTTGGATACTGCCCCCTTCTTTAACTGTAAAAACCTATAGGCTTCTGCGTCAGTGGCGCTTCACTGAAAACGAATTACTCGTATATTACAAATTTATTCTTTTCCGGTTCTTACAGCATTGAAAATGAAAACAAAAATTACAATGAAAAAAAAAATCTTGAACTGATGGATCTTTCAACACTTAATATCATTATATATCTAATACTCAATTTGATTTTGTTTATACTTTCCAAGACTGTTCCAGACTCGTATAGTTTTCAGTAAGGCGCCAATGACGCAGTAGGTTTTAGGCTTCTGCAGTGAGGCGATACCCAAACCCTTGTTTGTAGTTATTTTTATTCGATTCAAACTTGATTTGCATATTCAATTTAAGTTTCACTCGTTTTAAGATTTATTTATTCATTTACATTAATGTATATTGTATGTTTGTTCGCATTGATTGTTTATTTAATTTCTGTTAGTTTTAAGTTTCATTTATTCTTTAATAGCAATTTTTTTTCGTTTTAAGCTTGATTTCCATATTCAATCTAAGCATTACTCGCTTTAAGATCTATTTATCCATTTATATTATTACTTGATGTATGTTTTTTGCTATGATTGTTTATTTAATTTCTGTTCGTTTTTGGGTTTCATTTATTCTTTAATAGTAATTTCTGGTCGTTTTGAGTTTGAATTTTAAAAGGTATTTGTATCTCCAGAGCTTAGGTTTAAAATGGCCTACTTTTCAGTTATTGCGACTTTTCTTTGAAAAACTTATTTTTCGGAAAGTTTTTTTAAATTAATTTTATGTAATGAGGATCTAACTGTCGAAAGGTACCACCATTTTTGGTTTAAAAAAAATTGCAAATTTTTGGTCCTTTTGCCAATACGCTTGCTTGCCATGGATTTTTTATTCAACGCAAGTTAGCTCACTCTTCTTTTTATCAAGGTCTGGTCTACTACAGGAGAACTACTATGGTTCATGTGCTTCACAGGTTCAAAATCCTGAAATATCTTAAGAAATACTGAATGGAAGAAAGCCATTTGAGTCTAGGGTTGTAGACTATATGTATGTAGACTAGGGTTGTATGTATAAGCCTGGTCCTCTACTTGAAGTCAGTATTTCTCTCTAACATAGACTACATAAATTGAA
Organism: Artemia sp. Qi Xiang Cuo; assembly: GCF_049724085.1. Taxonomy (NCBI): domain Eukaryota; kingdom Metazoa; phylum Arthropoda; class Branchiopoda; order Anostraca; family Artemiidae; genus Artemia; species Artemia sp. Qi Xiang Cuo. The sequence continues at coordinate 54,567,768 of NC_142802.1, forward strand.
CCTGTGAATATTGTAGCCCCCCTGTAAGTCAGGTTCAGTCAGACACAAAAATACAAGTTTTACTTGCTCTGCATTTCTATTTTCAGCTCTTTCCTTTGCTATTTGCACTGCCAGTCTCGAAAGCACTTCTCTACTATTACTAAAACCCTTAATTATTCTTCAGACTTCATTATTCGTCTTGCCAAAAAGTAAACAGAAGAAAGTGAAGATTGGGATGAAACGTTGCTGTTGTTTCGCGAAATCCGTAGATACTTGGTTTCGCCTGCTCGGCTTTCGCCGCAGATACTAGGTTTTGCCATCCTTTTTTCTGCTGGATATAGATACTAGGTTTTACAATTCTAGTATGTGTATAGGTTTTGGCTGTGGAAAACCGGTAACATACGTTTTTATCAGTGTAGATACTAGGTGGTATCTCGGATATCCGGATAGAAAAACTATAGCGGATAGAAAAAGTCGGACTTCGCCGTGTTAAGATTAGGGGTGGTCCATCCTTAACTCAAAATTGAATTTTGTGTAGATACTCAGTTTTGGCAGAGGACAGCCGAACTGATTCCCAATTTGTGGTCTTCTATAAGACGCCTTGATGAACTGAAATATCTAGGCATTGGTGCCTGATAACTAGTTAGCTGTGCATGAGGACAGATCTTAACTGATCAGATCAGAAGGCCGATTATTTTGTTATTTGATCAGAATAAGGATCAAAGATTCATAGTGATCCAAGACTCCAATAGATTCAATTAATATAGACCCTCCTAGTCCACCTTCTGGTTGCTCAGTTTATATATATATTGTCGACGACCACAAAAAAAAACAAGGCGGTATTTCTGACTACCCATATGCGCACTCCTTAGGCGGTAATCCGCTCCATTGTGGATTATACAGGTTTACTCGTATCTGACGATTTGAATACCGTACTTTTCTATTTTGTGATTCATTTTTAGGTGCTGCTGCTATTGTTAATATTGTGACTCATTTTGGGATTCATTGTGTAATCTATTTTGTGATTCACTTTTAGGTGCTGCTGCTATTGTTAAAATTGTGACTCATTTTGTGATTCATTATATGATCTAATCTATTTTGCGATTCATTTGTAGGTGCTGCCGCTATTGTCAAAATTGTGACTCATTATGTGATCATGAATAATGATGTGATTCATGAATAATTTTGTGATCTAATCTATTTTGTGATTCACTTTTAGGTGCTGCTGCTATTGTTAAAATTATGACTCATTTTGTGATTCATTATGTGATCTAATCTATTTTGCGATTCATTTTTAGGTGCTGCCGCTATTGTTAAAATTCTGACTCATTTTGTGATTCATTATGTGATCTAATCTATTTTGTGATTCACTTTTAGGTGCTGCTGCTATTGTTAAAATTATGACTCATTTTGTGATTCATTATGTGATCTAATCTATTTTGCGATTCATTTTTAGGTGCTGCCGCTATTGTTAAAATTTTGACTCATTTTGTGATTCATTATGTGATCTAATCTATTTTGTGATTCACTTTTAGGTGCTGCTGCTATTGTTAAAATTATGACTCATTTTGTGATTCATTATGTGATCTGATCTATTTTGTGGCTCACTTTTAGGTGCTGCTGCTATTGTTAAAATTATGACTCATTTTGTGATTCATTATGTGATCTAATCTATTTTGTGATTCACTTTTAGGTGCTGCTGCTATTGTTAAAATTATGACTCATTTTGTGATTCATTATGTGATCTAATCTATTTTGCGATTCATTTTTAGGTGCTGCCGCTATTGTTAATATGCCTTGCCCATTTGTATCGCGATTTTCTACGTCGTTTTTTAGAAGTAATGGATCAGCTCTGTTGAAAAACTTCGGGGAATATTGTCCTTTTGTTGCCCGACATGTATCTTCTTCTACACCAGATAATTCTGTCGTCGATGCCTCATCCCGATCATCTACCGGTAAAATTCTATTATAAATGGCTTTGATTGGTGTACTACCCGAATTTTAGTTTTTTTTTCTATTTCCATCCTATTTTTGTTTTTTCTAGACCATAAAGTAAGATTGAATTTCGAATATCTGACGTTTATTGAATGAAATACAGTATATAAAAGTCCTATGACACAGAGTAGATTTTAATTTGTCAATCATTTGCATCACTAATTGATACATTTTTGATTGTGTTGAAATTAGTGATTGTAAATAAGTCATTAGCGTAGTTTGATAACTAGTTTGATAAGGCTTCATCGTCGACGCCCTATGCGCCACCAATGGCTCCGGAGAAACTAAGATAAGGTAGTTTAATAAGCATATTAATCAATGATTTTGATATAGAAAGAAAAAATTCATAATTATTTCTTGGCACAGAGCGTTCTTTCTTATAGACGTAATTTGTAGCCTATTTTTTGTCATCATTCTAAGTCCATGGATTTTTTTTTACTTTTCTAGCTATTATACGTCTTTTCTTTTTTTTAAGTGGATCCAAGTCATGGCTACATGTGAAAGATACTTAAAAAGATAGATCCTGGCTTGAAATGGTCTATTGGACAAAGGAAAATACCCAAGAATAATTTACTGTCACAAAGCCGTATACCATAAAGAAAGAAAAACGAGCAAAAATGCGGTTTATAAAGGCCAAATGAAAATACTGAAAAAACATAACAAAGCGAATATTTCGAGGGAACAAACGCCTCTCTTCTTCAACTCTTCAGTTCTTCTCGATGGTGACGGTCGCTTAATAAAAAAAAATACTACTAATTTTGATAATTAACTTTGTTAGGAATACATAGTTGTTAGATATTTCAACTATTATGCAAGGGTTCTGAAATGCCACAGCCATTTCGTTTCTACCAGATTTCTACCTCTCTTGATGAATAACGAAGAAGACCAGCGTCCAGGCAGCGACTCGCAAAGTTTCTAACTCTGAATAGGCCGAAAGCTGATGTAAATTAAAGCTAGGATTTGAGAAAGACTGATCGAAACAAAAATTTTGTGGTCAACAATGATCGCAACAGCGGCACACTACTGCTGCTATTTTTTGCCCCCCCCCCCGCTGCCGACTTTCCCTTATTGGCACGGTGCCGGGGTCTAATTGTATAATAGAAATCTAAACAAAAATACATATAAGGCAGCGTCATTTGGCCAGGGGGTGGTGCCACTTTTGCCCCTCCTTCTTATTGGCGCCCATGTATTTAGCCCTAAGCTATATGTAATAGTTTGCTGATAATGTTTTTTTTCCATTCTAATTGGCATTATGAATATACTGTTCATAAGAAATAGGTACAAAATATAATGCTAACCAACAAAATCAACAAACTTTTGTATGCAGCCTATGGCTACATCCTAGGATTCGGTGAGGGGGGGGGGGGTTGATCTTGATTGTAGCAATTACCATATTTGGAAAGAGCCTTGGAGGTGAACCGAATGATATGTTTGTCTTTTAGTTTGCAAATTAGCTCAGGATTGGCACGTTCAACATACCACTAGCAACATTTAAGAAGGCGTTTAAAGGCCGACTGAGGGTATTTTGGATCTTTTTGTTTATCATTTTATGATTTTACATCATAATAAATAATTTTACATTATAGTTATAAATGTAAAAAAAAAGTAATGAAAGCTATTTTCTGACTCTTAATATCATCTTATGCAAAGTGATTTAGAAATGCCCATGCCCACTAAACTATTTTATGTGGGGTCAAGAGTGGCTCATTAAGGTGTGCCATCGTATTACTGTTTACTATATATGTGAATTTACGTGAACTGGATTTATTCGAACGAATTTTTGGGGAGTAGAAACTTACTAAAAACCTAGAATGATAATCTAAATCTGTTTAGTTAGTTTTGAATATTGTATTTACTTGAAACAGCGTACGTCAAAATCATGCGCATATTTGCTGCTTTGATGTTAACATATTTCATCAGTGAATGTAGGTACTTTTGGAGATGACTTAACATTCTGGTTATTTTTGAATTGCCAAAAATTTAAATTCATATGCATAGATCTGACATCGAATAGCATCTCACTTTAACTTGACCTAAAATGCCTTCAGTGAGTCTCGAGAGACTTGTGAGTCGCTGAATATGCAAATAGACAGAACATTTCCAAGGAGCTATTTAACTATGAACTATTTCCGGATGTTGCAGATAACTGTATGATAAACAGCTACAGATAAAAGCATAACCTTATTTTTGGGTTTACAAAAGCTATTTAAAACAACCTTTTTTTCGCTCTCGACGTTGCAGGGGATAAAAAAGAAGTGTTGTCTTTTCGAAAGAAGAACGCTTGCTTGTATGCTCCAGTGGCGGATCCAGGGGGTACCCCCCCCTAGCGTAGTCTAAAGTAGTGTAATTGACTTAATTAACTCAAGTTTGCGTTAATTAAACTTGCTCCTAACGCAAGTTTATCGGATCAGCCTATTTTGCGCCCCCACCCTAATTTTTTTTTATCGGATCAACCTATCCCCCCTAAAAATATCTTGGATCCGTCCCTGGTATGCTCTGCATCGAGCTTGGTCTTGAGATGTCTCCAAAAATTTTTTGGTTCAAATTGAATCCCGTTTTCGTTTAAGTCTGAAATAAAAGGAAAGTAAAAAACGGAATTTATAGTTTCAATAAAAGACTTTGGTACTTTTGTAGAAAGCAGTAAGCGCGTGAAAAGTGAAATTTCGTTAACGCTAATGAAATAAAACAAAATAGGATGAAAATATAATAGTTCAGAAACAAATTTGGGCTATATATATTTGTACAAAAGGGGGTGGGGGTAAAGCATAACATCTATTAAATACGTAACCTAACCTAATCAACCCAACTTAGGTACCTTTCAGTCCCCCTAAACCTTAAAAAACTAAAGTTTAAATATAGTTCCTGGAGTGAGAAATCTTTTGTAATGCCTATCTTTATACAGGGTCTCGTATAAATACCGGGTTTTATCCTATCTGATCTTCAATACAATTGTAGCGCGCTTACCGCTTTCTACAAAAGTACCAAGATTTCTTCTTTGAATCTTGAAAGAATCTTTCGCTATTTTTCAATCCAGATCTGAAAAAAAAATACTGAAAAAAATATAAATGTTTTTACTTTTATAACTTTAATAAATCAAATAATATTAACATTTTGGTTACTAAATATCAGTATATGTATATTAAACTGACAATGCACATTCGTTTGTATTTTTTTCACTAAAGTGCAAATTATGTTTTGGCCTTGGGAAGGCATACGGGTTTTGCGCCCAACTTATGTTAATTTCTGCTCGTTTTGAGTTTGACTCGGTTATTTATTGTAATTTCTGTTCGTTTTGGGTTTCATTTATTTATTGATGCTGATTTGCGGAAGTTTCACGCTTGGTAAATTATTTGATTTTTGTTTATTTTTTGTTTAATGGGGTTCTTTACTGTTCCTTGAAAAACGAGCGTTGTGAAGAAGTTTTTTAATTAATTTTGGTTTGTTTTATATCGAAATAATATTTCTGGGAAAGAAGAAAGATATGTTTCAAGTATTTTTGTTTTTTTTAAGAATTTATAGACTGGCCTGCTTTTTGTATGCGGGAAAAGATTTTTCACCAATTTTGAACAATATGAACCCTTTTAAAAATCTGGACACAATAGTAGTGTTTAATTTAGTTTCATACCTCCTCTAGATGACCTGAAATGGAAAACTTGATACCATTCGCAAAAAAATCTGATTTCTTTCTTTGATAGCTTGGATACACTTACGCTATTTTGATTTGGTTAAATTTTAAGAGCAGGAGTAGCCCCAAAAGTTTGAACATAATACCCTCGGTCGTTCTTTGGATACTGCTGAGATACCTTATTGGGGATTAGCATTAACAAAGTGCATTTTTATTTAATCTTAAGGAAACTTTTAGTTTTTAAACATAATGGGAATATGGGAGGGTGGGTGTGGAAGGAGGATTAGTTTCACCCCCCACCAATCACTTTCGACTATTAAAAAAGGCACTAGCCCTTTCAATTTCCAATCGAATGAGCTCTTTTCCTTCGACAACTTCTTTGCCACGAAGTGCCCTGGTCTAAACAACAACAATAACAACAAAATAATACATTGTACCCACTTCGATCTTTACTATAAAAATGCCAAGCCTTCCAATCAATGTCGACTATTAAAAAGAGCACTAGGCCTTTCAAATTCCAATCGAATTAGCCCTTTTTGAATTTCTACGACAACGCTTTCTATAAACATCTTATATGCCCTCAGGGCATAAATTACAACCCTTACCCTAAGGGCTGTTAGGGTGGTTGTCATCCTCGAATACCTAATCTCTAGAATTTTCAACTATATTAAACAAAATGGCTATCTCAAAATTTTGATTGGATGAGTTTGGGGAACTAGTGGGCGTCAGAGGGGCGTTCTTCGCTCTCCAACCACTTCAACTATTAAAAATGCACTATTCCTTTCAATTTCCAATCAAATGAGCCCTTTTGAAATTTCTACGGCAACGCTTTCAATAAAAACCTTATATGCTCCCAGGGCATAACTTATAACCCTTGTCCTGAGAGCTGGGGGGCTGTAATCCTCAAAGACTTAATTTCCAGAACTTTCTACTACGTTGTACAAAATGACTGAAAATTTTTATTGGATGTGTTTTGGGTAATGGTGGGAGGGGGAGGGGGTTAGTTGCCCTTCACAAGCCCTCTCAATTTTTAACTGAATGAGCCCCTTTTGAAGTTTTTACGACAACTCTATCTATATAAACCTTATATGCCCCCAGGAGATAACTTACAACCATTGCCCTGAGGGCTCTGGTGGGTTTGTCATCCTTAAATACATGATTTCCAGAGCGTTCAACTACGTTGAACAAAATGGCTGTCTATAAACTTTGATTGAATGTTCTTGGGAAAATGGTGGGCGTGACAGGGGGGGGGGGTGAATTACTCTCTACTCATTTTCGACTATTAAATTAAAAGGGCAATTTCAATTTCCAATCAAATGAGTCCTTTTTGAAATTTCTACAACAACTTTCTATATAAACTTTATATGCCCCGAGGGCATAACTAACAATCCTTGCACTGAGGGCTCTGAGGTGGTTATCATCCTAAAAGACTTAGTTTCTAGAACTTTCGACTGCCTTGAACAAAATGGATATCTCCAAATTTTGATTGGATGTGTTTGGGAAAATGGTAGGAGTGAGAGGGGCGTTAGTCGCTCTCCAATCACTTTCAACTATTAGAAAAGGCACTAGCCCTTTCAATTTTCAATTGAATGAGTCCTTTTGAAGTTTCTACGACAACGTTTTCAATAAAAACCTTATATGCCCCCAAGGCATAACTTATAATCCTTGCCCTGAGGGCTGTGGGGGGGGGGAGGGATCGTCATCCTTAAAGACCTAATTTCCAAAACTTTCAACTACGTTGAATAAATTGGCTATCTAAAATTTTTGATTAGATGTGTTTGGGGAAACGGTGGGCGTGAGAGGGGGGCTTGTTGCCCTCAAATCACTTTCAACTATTAAAAAGGACACTAGCCCTTTGAATTTACAATCGAATGAGCCCTTTTTCAAGTTTCTACGACAAAGATTTCAATAAAAACCTTATATGGCCCCAGGGCATAATTTATAACCCTTGCCCTGAAGACTGTGGGGGGAGTGTTCTGCTCAAAGGTATAATTTCCTAAACTTTAAACTGCGTGGAACGAAATAGATATCTCAAAATTGTGATTGGATGTGTTTGGGGAAATAGTGGGTGTTGAAGGATTGTTATTTGCCTTCCAATCACTTTCGACTATTAAAAAGGGCACTAGCCATTCCAATTTCCAATTGAATGAGCCCTTTCTGAAATTTTTACGACAAAGCTTTCTATAAAAACCTTATATACCCCCAGGACATAACTTACAACCCTTGCCCTGAGGGCTGGGGGGGGGTTGTCATCCTCAAAGACCTAATTTTCAGAACTTAAAACTACGTTGAATAAAATGGCTATCGCAAAATTTTGATTGGATGTGTTTGGGGAAAAGGTGGGCGTGAGAGGGGGGTCAGTTGCCCTCCTTCACTTTCGACTATTAAAAAGGGCACTAACCCTTTGAATTTCCAATCGAATACGCCTTTTTTGAAGTTTCTATGACAACTCCTTCTATAAAAACCTTATATGCCCCCAGGGTATAACTTACAACACTCAGGGCATAACTCAAAAACATAATTTGTATCTGGAAATCAACTATGCTGAACAAAACGGCTATCTCAAAATTTTGATTGGATGATTTTCGGGAAATGGTGGGCGTGGAAAGGGTGTTAGTTGCTTTCCGATCACTTTCGACTATCAAAAAGGGCGCAAGCCACTCCAATTTTCAGTTGAATGAGCCCTTTTTGAAGTTTCTACGACAACTTCTTCCATACGAACAGTGCCCTGCTCTAAAGGGAAAAAATAATAAATAATACATTGTGCCAACATCGTTCTTATATGCCCCTAGTTCATAACTTAAAACCCTTGTCCTGAGGGTTGTGGGGGAGTGCCCTTCTCAAAAACATATTTTCTATCTGGAAATCAACTACGCTGAACAAAATGGCTATCCCAAAATTTTGGGGGAATTGGATATGTTTGGGGGAATGATGGGCATGGGGGGATAGTTGCCCTCCAATCACTTTCGAGTATTAAAAACTGCAGTGGCACTAGCCACTCCAATTTCCAATCGAATGAGCCCTTTTCGAAGTTTCTACGACAACTCCTTCGTTACGAAGTGTCCTGGTCTAAGACAACGAACAAAAAATAATAATACATTGTGCCCACATCTTTCTTTACTTAGGCAGCGCAATATGCGCTGCCTATGATGTAAGCTCTTAGCACATAGATGAGTAAAAGAACGGCCCTACTGAATCTAAAGATTTTATGTTCTGATAGAAGATTTTTTTAACTAGTTATTTTAACTAGATCTTCAACTATTTTTACCCCTTATTGGTGCAGACTTAAGCCGGTTTGCCAGGAAGAATATTTGGATAATAGGAATGCATTAGCCCCGTTTTTTGCTTCATCAAAGTGCAAAGATCTTACAGCTCACTGATCTTAGCAAAAAATCAGATATTTCTGCCGAATAGAACATCGGTGAGAGAACTTTGATAACAATCTCATCAAAGTCTTTAGATTAGACCACTGATCAGAGTAGATTGAAGAAAGATGTTTTCAAAAAAAATGGCCCAAGATTTAACATAAGAGCCATCATATTTTTTATAAAATCGTATTCTGTCAAAAGATCAAATATTTTAGCACATTGATTTGCTGAAAAAATAGGGCTATTATTAAAAAATGGTACTTATCTGTTAGCCAGTACAAACTCGATAATTTGGATCTACAGGTACGGGGTTGAAACAACTGAGACACTTGAGAGATAGATATGATATATATAATTTGTGCTGTATATTTGGTCATCAAGGGGGAGGGGGGCTAAGTATAGCGGAACTGCAGGCAAAATGTAGCCTAACCTTACCAAAACTGGTTATTGTCTGATTTTATAGATCCAAATTCTTGAGTATGTACTGGCTAACAGGTAAGTACCAAAAAACGGTACTTTCTCATTATATAGGCACTTCTAAAAAGTCAAGTTTGGTTAATGCTAATGAAATAAAATAAAATAGGATGTATATATAATATTTTATAAACAAGTTTGGGCTACATATTTGCACATTAGGGGTGTTGGGGGTAAAGCATTGCATATATTAAATACGTAACCTAACCTAGGCACCTTTTTCTCCCCCTAAACCCCAAAAATCAACAGTTTAAATATTGTAAATTCAATGAGAAACCATGCTCTTCGATCAATTTAGATAACAATTACCCGCTTTACGAGTCTCCATCACTGCATTCATCCGACTGTCTATAGCCGAAGTCCCCATATAATGGGAAAGTACCAAAAAAACTATGCACGTGTTTTTGTCATCCAATCACTAGGGCCTTACTTCTCTGATGACATCACATCCGATTTTAAACTTAAAACATAATTAAGGGCAAATTGTTGTTTTTTTCCCACTCTCCCCCTTGTGAAAGGATTCTGAGGGCACCCTTGCTCTGTAACCTCTTCTTTTTTGGGTTGCTCTGTTATCATAATTATTATATACATTATTGATTTCATTTTTAGCTTTCACTCGTATGCAAAAAAAAAGAATATCCTCATGTCATTTTAGTGTTCTTTCAAATTTTAGAAATGGATAGTGTCACTAATGTTTATTTTGAACATTTCATATCAGGATCTTGAAATTTTATGTTTTATGTACTTGTGATTGACAATAAAAAAGTATTTAAGAAACTTATAAATATTTTTTTCCTGGTTTCAGAATGCTCGTAAAAAAGTTAGTTTTACATTTGTCCTTCATTGTTAATGTTTTAAGACTGTGGTGTTTTTTAAATTATGTGCCTTTTTGCTAGGAATCCAGTTTTGGTGAAAAGACTAACTGCCTTGATGACCAAGTATCAAGGTTCTTCTCAGATATATTCTGTTTGATTAAGGGTCGCTGAACTGCATAATTTTGTTTGTCTTTTCGTGTTTATGACCTCAGTTGGATAATAATATTAACCACTCTATTTTTGCAAAGCGTATAAGACAAGGAGGAAGTTGTGTCTGCGTAAAAACAGCGAATTTTTGGGAAGAGCGGTTGTATAGGAACGGTGTCTCGTTTTTGACACGTTTTTAGGGTGTTGGCTATATTGTACTGCGCTTGGAGAGGAGAACTGTTGTAATGCGTCAACAGCCTTTCGAAGCTGTCTGAAAACACTGGTTTTCAAGAACTCCTGCACTATTAAAAAAAAAAAAAAAAAAATAAAAAATGAAATATACCATTCTCAGTCTCAGATATACTAGTCTCAGATATCTGGAGACGCTTCCTTAACTTCCCCTGATAACAGCGCATATTTATTTTGCTGTGACTATTATGCTGTGATTGAACTAAATTTAGCTTGGCTTGAATAAAAACGGCGACCGCCTTCATTCTGTGTTGTTTTTCAGGCTCTCCAGCCTCATGTCCCTTTCTCAGTACATCAGCGGGGAATCAGCAAGTGATCCGCGAGGCAAGTAGAGCTCTCCAAGAAGATATAATTGATCTCGGAAGCCGAACAGAAGGTAGATTTTTGTTACTTTAATTACCCCTTTATATTCATGTTTTTGTTTTTGGTAGTTTAAAAGCTCTAATGTTTCTGAAGCTTTCAGGTTCTTACCTATGATCATTTATTACTTCAAATCGCTACTACAATAACAACAATGATTATTTCTTCAAATCGCTGCTACAATAACAACAATGATTATTATATGTAAAAGTGTCCGTTCAGATTTTTTTAAAAATTGAATGCAGCAGTTTGCTTGTAATCTACAGTCTAGGTTTGGTAAGTGTTGCTCCTGTTCTCTTGATTAAAAAGAGAGAAAAAAAGATTTACTGTTAAACACAGTCGAACCATTTTTTTAAAAATTGAATGCAGCAGTTTGCTTGTAATCTACAGTCTAGGTTTGGTAAGTGTTGCTCCTGTTCTCTTGATTAAAAAGAGAGAAAAAAAGATTTACTGTTAAACACAGTCGAACCATTTTTTTAAAAATTGAATGCAGCAGTTTGCTTGTAATCTACAGTCTAGGTTTGGTAAGTGTTGCTCCTGTTCTCTTGATTAAAAAGAGAGAAAAAAAGATTTACTGTTAAACACAGTCGAACCATTTTTTTAAAAATTGAATGCAGCAGTTTGCTTGTAATCTACAGTCTAGGTTTGGTAAGTGTTACTCCTGTTCTCTTGATTAAAAAGAGAGAAAAAAAGATTTACTGTTAAACACAGTCGAACCATTTTGAAAAAAATTGAAATTGCCTAAAAAAATGATTAAACCCGCTCAGAAGAGTGGGTATATACGTATTCTATTCTTCCTCTAAAGTATTCTGGAGCCCCTCCGAGGAAGATAATGTGTATGGTATTGTGTCTATGAAAGTGCTATTAATGTTTACTGGAATGTTCAGCATTTTTAAGGTTCAAATCTATTGTTGATATTTTCAGAAAGCCAATGATCCAATATAACTTAAATTCTCTGTGTTAAACGCATTCATACACTAATTTCAAATTTGTGATTTGCAGAGATATTTCAGTAATTATAGTATAGCATATGGTTTCAGGTGCCAACTGAAACTTTGTTTCAGTTCGAACTGTGAAGTCTGTTTACTGCTCTCAGCTGTTTTTTGTAAAACTGGAATGCTTATCAAAGAAACTTAGCCTTGTAATTATTTTCTGGTCGTATACTTTAAAGATCGAAAGTGGTAGATTCAGTCTTTGTTGCTTAACTTCGAGAGCTTGTATTTCGAAAATATCCCTATCAAAGAAACGTGGTATCGCATCCCCTGTCAGATCATGCGCAATTAAAACGCAATAATCGTAAACCAATGATTCAATTTCCGTTGCTTAATGTGTGTACTGCTTGATTAAAAGGTATGCTGTCAGCTGATACAGAAATTGATTATGATTAATTTTTGTGAGTTGCTTATGCTAAATTCGCTTTTTGTCGGGTATAGGTCTAGCTGTTCAACTGGTTTACGAACATGCTAGAGTTTCCCCGCAATGAAAAGCAGAAATTATCTTTCTTTTTTGCAAGGGAGGGGGAGGTACTCGTTGCGATTCGGCGACAAAATGCAAAGCTCAAACCCGACTTTTAATTTTGAAAACAAATGTTACCCTAAAGTTGAAAACATTGATTAACATTATCAAAATATGTTACCAAGAGAGATAAATATATCCTCGAGGATATCATAGTTTCGCTTAAAAGGTTAGATCACGGACGTATTTCAAAGGGTTGGGTCAGTTCTGTAACCCCTTCGGATTGAATCTTGAAAAAATGAATTATTGATGCAGCCAAAGGCTTGAGGGTAGAACGAATCTTCTATAAAAACTCGAAAATTTATTCCAAGTCAGAAGCGAGCATTTTGTGTGAGAAACACTGGCAAAACAAACTTCCCCCTTTGGCTTTTCCGGTATCAAAGCAATATAATAAAGTGAGAAATATGAAAAAAAAATTTATAGAGAAATCTCGAAGAAGACTGCTATTGTTTATCAGCAGTTGGGCAATGGCAGGATATTAGTGCCACAAGATTGCCTCAATAACCCCAAAAAATGCTAATTCTAGGGATTGAGATGCAGGGAAGGTTTAGGGAGAGGATGATAAATATAAATAGCTACAAAAAAACTCAGAAAAAGACCTAGATGACTTTAAGACCTACTTGATATTAGTTTGAATGATAAAGCTATCTATTGCATAAACACCGTATATATTCTTGGAAGCTGAAGGACACCCTAGACGGTCAATCATTATGATCAAAATGTTCCGTCAATCAATTGATTAAAGCATGATTTGACCGTCTAGGAACCTGTTCGACGCTTGAGTCAAGCGATGATGGTGATTGATAGAAAGTTTGAATGACTCAATCATGCTTTAATCAATTGATTGACAGAAGCTTTTGATCAAAATGATTGACCGTCTAGGGTGTCCTTAAGGTAGACCAGTTAGTTGGAAATGTCGGGAAAAATAATGCCCCTTCACACATGGGTTAGGAAGATTCTTCCGCCCATGGACTGTTTTATTAACCATTCTTCTGTGTGCAAACTAGGATCTTTCGGCCCAAGATACGTATTATTTCAATTTTTGGACACCTTCGACAGAGAAAAACTGACCTGTAATAAATCAATATTTTCTCAAGAAGGCTTTATATATCCACTGCCAACTTGTAAATCTTTTTTACCAATGAGCCTAGAAAAATATAAAATGTATTGTTTTACTAGAGTATTTTAATTTATCAAATAAACTTTATTATAGAGTCTTAAGGCATCTTAAAAGGAGTGACCCAATTGTGTTTTTCTTACAGAGTACTTTGACTACGATAGATTTTTCCATGATCAAATCGCGAGAAAAAAACAGGATCATTCCTATAGGATATTCAAGAGAGTTCTCAGAGAGGCACATAACTTTCCACATGCTCGAGAATATACCTGGGGGGAACGACCAATCACAGTTTGGTGTTCTAATGACTATCTTGGAGTCTCTTGCCATGAACGAGTCAAAGGAGCTGCCAAGTAAGTATAGCTTCCTAAAATCAAACCAAATTATATATATATATAGGTGTTCTACATAATGTGTATTTTAGTCAGCATCTCAAGAACTATGTATCGGAATAAAAAATAAATTTTGTTTAATGTTGATCGGGTCAGTAGAAATAATAAGGATATATTGAACGAAGGCACTCGTATCCTATTAAGGGGGTGTTCGGGGACGACTTCGAAATTTCAAATAGTAATCCCTACAAAATCTTGTATACTTTTTTAACATTATTTTGTTAAAATAGTTTAGTTTTGTTGAAGGTTTTTCAATTATTAGTTAAAAATGTCTATAAAAAGTCCCAAGTACTCAACGATTAGGTAAGCAAAGAAATTCAACAAAAATAGGCCTTTAAAGGTCAAAAGATTGGTTAAGTAATCAATAACAGAAAAAAACTGTCCAATTTCTCTGGGCTTAGAAAACGTGGATCCCTTGTTCGGGGAGTGCCGGGAGCGACATTGAGGTTCCGAACAGTTACATTTGTAGAAGGCCGCATGTTATGAAACTATCCCGGAAAAGAAACGTGTTTTGCCTCTAACCATTGTTTTGGAGAAATTTAGAAAGTTTTTGAAAGAATTATACGCATTTTTGGAGGCATGCGACTCTGCAATACACAGTTTCTATTTAAATATTTAACTCACTTTGGTTTGTGAAAGCTTATCCTTGATGAATTCCATTGTACATTTACTTTGAGATTTGAGTGCTTAGAGCTTTTGATACGGACATCTTCCCACGAACTATTTATCAGACGTAATTTTTCAGACAAAACCTGTTTCTTTTTTCTCTGAGATTCAAAATCTGCAGCATTTTACAGGGCTTGCTATTTCAAATTTTGAAGTTGCCTCCTAGCGGACCCTCAAGGGTACATGTATGCCCCTGATAAATCTTGTCGTTATTTTTCTCCCTAACCTTAACCAAGTCCAAAAGAATTTTTTCGGTCACCAGTGTAGGGTTTAAGAGGCATTCACACGTAGCGCTGTTTAGACCACCATATATAACACAACGTTTGAGCCATTCCTGTTTGAATGCACAAGAATACTCAGTAAAACTCTTTCTTTTCTTTTTAAAAGAAGTTTATCTATCGTAGTGTCCGAACTGAAAGGGTGTATCTGACATTTAATTACCTTATAGGAATTTAGTAACTTTCTTAAAATGAAGGCTATGCATCCATTGGCCGTGCAGCCTTGCGGGATGTATTTTAGGTAGTTGAATTCTAAGTTTGCTTCGATAAACCTTGTAGAAGAAAAGGTTAGACGCCTTAAAGTAGGCTGTGATGGAGCTACATAAATTACTTAATAAAGATGACAAAAACGTCTTATATTACGAAGCGTTTCCCTGATGTGTGGGTTTGGGATAAATTTGATAGGATGATAGGTTTTTAATAGTTTTTTTTATAGGTTTTTAACAGTTTTAGGAGGTATAATACAGCTGAAGAATTTACCCTCACTTGGATTTGTAGCACATAGAATCAGGCTAGGTAGTCTTACATAGAAGTAAGGATTTTTTATTTGTTTTTATTATTATTAATTTTTTTTTGTCGAAGGTATCTGTCTCTTCTATCTCCTGCGAAGTATATACGCTTTGGCAAATACGACGGGCTAATAAAGAGCTGCTAGAACAATTTTAGTTTCTAATTCAAAGCCGAAAATATGCCCCTTTGCTTAGGGTATGATGATGTTTAGTAAGATATTTCCAAAAATGGTTTTGGTCTGAGAATTTTCATGAATATTCCTTTTAAAGCTTAGCTGCTCAACGAGGTACGGCTAGCAATGCATTTTTAGAATATTAGTAATAATTAAAAATTAGTAATAGACCGACTCTTCCTTTTTTCTTATAGGACCAATTCTTCTTTCTTTCTCTATACATCTCTATTTATTTCAGGTCTGGTACATCTATTCGGTTGCTTTTATGCTCAATTTTCTTGATCGAAATTTACCCAATTAGATTTTTTTTTTTTTTTTACATGCGCATATTTGTTTAGTTTTGTTAGTTAATTTTGTATTAGGTGAGTCTTAACATATGTATCTTCGTATCAAGTGACGTTGTTAACCCGTTATAATTAAGCAAAACATCTTCCTTTTTTTTGTTTATCTCTTATTTTTATTGTTAATATGTTATTTATCGTAGTAAAGATTGTAATTGAACTTTAAGCTGATACTTTCTCCTCTTTATTTTTATCATTTCACTGGCGAAGAAGTATATTGAGGTGCGATTATATATATATATATATATATATATATATATATATATATATATATATATATATATATATATATATATATATATATATATATATATATATATATATATATATATATATATATATATATATATATATATATATGTATATATATATATATATATATATATATATATATATATATATATATATATATATATATATATATATATATATATATATATATATATATATATATATATATATATATTTACATTGTTTTTTTAGGGCTGCTATTGATATGCATGGTACTGGATCCGGTGGAACCCGTAATATTTCTGGCAACACTTTGCTCCATGAAGACCTAGAAAAAGAACTAGCTTCAGTTCATGACAAAGAGAGTGCCCTTCTCTTTACTTCCTGCTATGTTGCCAATGACACAACCTTGTTTACTCTTGCCAAGTATGTATTTATGTATAATTCAAAGTTGTAAAGCTTTTGCCGTTTGTCCTTATGCAGAGAGAAAAGAAATCATCAATTAAAAAATCAACTGAACTATCCGTTAAAACCTCTTTTCTATTTTCCTTCTCTTAAAAAAAATAAATAAAATTGCTAATGCTAGCTTCTGGCATTTGAGATTTTGAAATCTATAAAAAGTGCAAATATCAACTGTCCTCTCAGTGCCTCACTATTAGTTTCAACAGGATCATACGGCGATGAGGGGGGGGGGTATAATTCTATTATAACTTAGAACCATGGCTTTGCAATGGAACTCATTTGTAAAAATTTCTCTGTGAAAACTGAGGGAAGGGGGTGCCCTCTTTCCAAAAGATCCTGTCTTTTACACATCCTTTAAAAAGTGTCTGTGTTTACATTTACACGGATTTGTCTAGAAAGAAAAAGTTATATCTTTCTATTTTTGTAATTTTCACTAATATTTGTACGAATTTGTCCGGAAACAAAAGTTCTAAAAAAAGAACAATTTCTTAATTCAAAAGTTTAATAAACTATTAAGAAAATTCTTCTTTTTCTGGACTATTTATGTAATTTTTTTCAGTACGAATCCACTGAAAGAGGAGAAGGGGATTCATTGTCATCTTTTCCCTCTCAGCACACCCTGTAGATAATAATAGCAACAAATTCCAAGAATCTTGCCTGGTTATAATTATTACCCTATAGCTAATTATAATAAAATCTTTTACCTTGAATGTTTACATGTTGTTTTTTTTTGCAAATAACTGGTTTGAATTTTTTAATTGTGGCAATATAAAGATAAATATAATTGTCAGTTTAGGCCCTTTCTGCGCGTTGTGTAGCGATTTTTTTTTATATAGTTATGCACTGACACTGGGTTTGGTGATGCCAGTTTTGATGGAACACAATAATGGGTAGGGAAAGGCAGGGGTCAAGTTCAATCTTAGTATTACCAGAAATGCAAATAACGATAGTTTCAAATAATATTAAAAATAAATAATTAATAGTCGAGGTATTGGGTAACTATCTTTAAGTAAGAGATCCAGTAAACAGAAATAAATGGAAATAAATGGAACTTGAACTTAATCGTCTTCTTCCATCAGAGACATAAAGATGACAAGCACAAGAAGAACGGGTGAAAATTAGAATGTAGACATAAAAAAGGACAAAACTTTTAACGTAAACTAAAATGGGAAAACTAAAAAAAATCGTAAAGCTAAGAAAAACGGAAAACGTAAAAATAAAATGCTTTGCTGGCTTTTTTTTTTCTGATGATGATGTTAAGTGTCCTTGAATTCTTCATTTTGTTTTATTGTTGGGACCAAAACTAAAGAGTGGTCCAGACGTCTTTATTTCTTGATAATGAGGATATACTCCTAAGTATCCTTCAATGGGTTTATTTGCAGTTATATTTACAGGTGCGTTCGTATAGGCTTATTTACTTTCCGTGTATGCTTTATAAAAGGAAGGGAAGATTGTCCACGATTAGGACAGTAAACGTTTAAGTTTCTTTTATTCCAACACTGCCTTATATAAACCTACGAACCATGTACTAAACTATAGCCATATTACTTCAACGTCTGCCTAGTCGCAAACCTGCTTTATTCTCTCTGGGTATTTTTTTGTGTCTCCTTAAAGTGCCTCAACAGTCTTATGCCGGATATATCATAGCAATGGCTTTTACCTCACAGTAAATTTTGCACTCGGTTTTGTTACACTTCTTATAGAAAGGGAGAATACTCTGGAAAGGAGTTAGTCCTCTGAACTTCCTTAAGGATGCCTTGTGCCTGTTCCATAGAGCCTTCTTGACACTCTTTGTATAATCCTGAGTGTAGACCGCCTATACGAGGTCCTATTTGGTTTTCTATAGCCTTGATCGCTTTGAGAATTTTATCCTTAGCTGGAGCGTCCAACTCGACAAAATAGGGTTCCTTTGCAACACTAAGGAGGAAAGTATCGGGGGCTGGTGATGAACACAAAAGTGTTATAATTTAGAGATTCCCGGTGGGCCTAACCCAATAATGGGCTTCCTGTTCTGACCCGAAATAATTTCGACATTCAACAGGAAATAATGCAATTTTGTTTTTATCATTGAAAATAGAGGTGTGTTTCTTGGCAACGTATTATTTTTATCAGTATTAATGAGCGTTGCCATTGATATCGATATGAAAGTGTGTTACAATAAAAAAGAATGTTACCAGTTATTAATTGACACCAAAATAAGAGATTTGTCTATAATCAAAGTCTTTATGCAATTTTGTATGTAGAAATGGATTTATATTAATTGAAAAATAAAACACAAAAATATTCGAAAAGATTTGACGCAGTGTTAATTATGTCAGAATAGCGTATGTAATAATACATCTACCTATGTAATTGTTCTGGTCCATAACACTCAGATTTGAAAACAATCGCGTGACATTATACATCGGGTACCCAAAGCAAGAGACAATCTCCTGCTGTACGGTCAGTAAGTTTTATTAAATAAAATGGTGGCGAATGTTACGTGTAGTTTTTGTAAGTCTACCCTGTTTCTTCCCATGGCTGACGTATCAAGTTGAAACTTATAGGATTTTTCCTTTTTGGGCTAGGGAGGGGTGAGGAAAGAGGACTTCAAATTTTGTGTTGGGTGGGAATATTTTCTGGTCCTCTGGTCCTTTTTTCTCTTTTTCTATGCCTGTCTTGCGACAGGCTCTGCTTCTATTCTGCAATGTCCAATCAGGAGATAATTCAATGTTCATTTTAATGTTGAAGTTGTACTATGTTAGATTTTTCAGTGCTGTAACTAATGATCATAACAAAATTAATTACTTGATTCTGATCCCCCAAGTATTTTCGTGTGAAACTCAGAAGTGAATAATTTTACAGCATTTGCTTTCCATCGAACTCAATAAGAACCCAACTTTAGATGTGGCCTTTCGGCTTATCTTGAATTTGCCACTTCAGGAGCTAAATTACCAGATTAAATATGCAAAGTCACTGTTGATCAGTGGAAAAGAGTTTGCATTCCAAGTGGGCTATGGGAACCAGATTGGATGGGGGTATAGAACCAATGCAAAGCCGGCTTACAGATCTATAAAAATGAAATCTGGCTTTAGAAATTTGCCATGTTTAACCACATTTTTTCTCTTTTAATTTAAGAGCACTGCCGGGATGTCATATTTTCTCAGATGAGGGGAATCATGCCTCAATGATTCAAGGTATAAAAAATAGTGGCGTTCCTAAGCACATTTTCAAACACAACGATCCTGTACATCTTGAACAACTGCTTTCAAAAGTAAGTTTTTTTCTTCGAAACAGTCTTAGTTTTTTACCTATCATGTATATCTTCGTTTATTTAATGCAAACTTCAAGGTTGTGATGTGGCTGCACCACTGACAAAATGGCGTAAGCATTTTTCAAATGAGCCCCGAATTGGCCTAGGATGCCTATTTGATCCTTCATCTATGCTACCAGACTCGTATCGTGTGTTTTTTTTCAAGATTTTGACCTTATATTATGTTCCTTCCTGTGTAAATCCTCTTAAGTTTAACACAAAATTTGTTTAGTTTTATTTTTTGTGGGACTAGTCTCCTAACTTTAAGTGCTAAGGCCCAGTTTTTGTGTGAGCTCTTTTTTTCTAAATTCGTGGCGCAAGGTACTTTCATGTATTTGATTTACCATTAGTCTACATCGGTCCATCACGAGGTTTGATGAATTGTAACCAGGTAAAAGACGCCTTGTTGGGTGGTTAGCCCAACAAGGACTGGGGGTCTCCAAAAGCTAGTGCATTCTTTGGGGGGGGGGAACGGAATCGAATCACCTTATATCCTCAGCATTGGAGGTGGTGCCTTGGCAAAGGTTTACTTACGCGGATTTGGAGCGGAGTATTTTCATGAAATTCTTCCAGCTTAATTTTATTCTCAAGATTAGTGAAGAATAAGCCGTGTCCTTCGCCTTATCAAAGTGTATAAAGTCTTTTCCATTACAACAGACGATCACTCATATGGGCTATGTAGGAACCAAATAAAGGAAGCCTTTTTTTATTTTTCTTCTTTCTTGTGTTTATCGTCGAAATACCAACTAACTCTTGACTCTTATGTTAAAAATATATTTCTTGAAAATGAAGAATAGTCTAAGATGAAATGTTAATAAAATAAATGCTGGTCATTTAATTCTTAATAGTCAAGAGTTAATACTCAAAGAGTTAATTTGATTAACTCTCAATTAAAATATACCGTCTTTGAAATGTGGTTTATGGTCGTTGGTGTAGCTTACTAAATCAAAAAAAAAAATTAACTCGTGTTTTAGCTGTGATAACTATCTTAACACGTTTTATTCGTGTGTTGGTGTGTAAGGGCATTTTTTAAAGTTTTTCTTTGACATTCACCATGGATTCCAGGCATTGAAGTTTTCGTTTATTGTCAGTCTATACCATTAATAGTAAAATTCCTGTTGGCCACTTAGGACCCTTACATTTAATACAATCAATTAGGGTTATCGCTACTAGCGACAACACTAATTGATTTCGGTTGTGAATTAGGGTTGCATAAGCTTGAATACATGAGTTTTTTTTTCTCTAGTAATATTTGCTATTTTTCGCGTTTCTTGTGCAATTTTTTTTCGGTTTCTAGTTTTGCTTTATGTATAACTCTAAAAGGATAAGTTATTCTTGTTTCCGAGGAAACTTTCGAAAAGCTGACAATTCGCTGAATACTTTTTATAGAAAAAAGCCAAGTGAAGATGCGACTGTAGTAAGCTTCTGTTTTTATACTTTTTGGTTTATTTAGGGGATTCTTCAAGTGTCAGTAGCAATCCTGTCACAAATCTTGTACATATTAAGTATTTCCATATTTTCTTTCTTTCTTTTTTTCAAGCATAGCTTATAATAAATGTTGTTCATAATCTCTTATTTATATTTTCAGTAATTGTTACCAGCTTTATGCTTAAAATTTTTTTAGCATTATTCTTGACACCTCAACATTTTCACAGCCTAGTGACTTATATAGCATCATTCTTTTCTTAAGTCTTTGGTTGTAAACCGAAAAGATACTTATACTTTCAGTATTTACCATAGTCTTGCTGACTTTTGCTGATCAACTGTAATTTCCATTATAGCATTATGTATTATCGTATAGACTCTAAGCCTGTGCAGTGTCTTCGAGTATTTAAGGATAAGATTTTACGAGTTCGAAAAATCTCGTCGTCTATCTCCATGGAAAGGGGCTACGCCCGTCTAGCATGTAAATAGCAGAAACCATTGTTTCAATTTCTTGCTATGTCTTATTTTAAAGTTCATAGAAGATATGACATAATAAAAAAACAACCTTGCAAAAAGTGCATTATTGGGACAGATGTTAGTCTTATGTTTTATTTAATTTATACTTGCTTAGTTTTGCTGTAATGAGAAATATTGTCAAGTTCTCAGTTTCAAAGAATATAAAAAGAAGCATTAACGGAGTAAACTCATTCTGATTTGTCACTATTTTTGTCGTAATGCAAAATATCACTTAATGCATATTCGTTGTCACTATTTTTGTCGTAATGCAAAATATCACTTAATGTATATTCATTAAGCCCCATTCGCAATTGACTTTTACTAACAATATGAGATTCAGCCCATTTCGAAAACCAGTTTTATCTAATGCTGATGACCTAGTCTAGACTAAATTTGAAACCAACAAAGGCTGTAATTTCTTATCTTGATAAGAAGGGAGACTCAATTCAATTCATCTCCTGATTATGATAGGGCAACCCAATCAGACTGTTTTGAAATCTTCTAGTTTGTTAGCCCTAACTCCTTCAATTCAATTAAAATTTGGTTTTGGATAGATTCTATTCTTTATGCCAGTTAGACATCACTGTAAACGGTTTCAGATTCAGCTGGTTCTAAAATTTGCCATTGCCTGAATTTTGGTATTAGTAAAAGTTGATTATGAATATGCCTTTTGTTTTGTATATTTTTCACTAAAGACTCGATGTTAATTTGCTGAGTCATCTTAAGTAATTGGGTTATTTACATTCTAGGTGGATCGTAATGTCCCAAAAATAGTTGCATTCGAAACAGTACATTCTATGACTGGTGCTATATGCCCTCTGGAAGAGCTTTGTGATGTTGCCCACAAATACGGAGCTATCACTTTCGTTGACGAAGTTCACGCTGTGGGTCTTTATGGTGAACGAGGTGCAGGCATTGGGGAGCGAGATGGCGTTGCTGACAAGATTGATATTGTTTCTGGTACTCTTGGTAAGTATTTATGTGGAAATAGGATTGTGATTTTCTTCTTCTCCCTCACTGTCTTTCCCTTTTTCTTATATCATAATCTGTTTGTTTTTTCACTTGATCTAAAAAACAGACGAAACTTGTTCTGAAGACTGAGAAGACAAAGAACAACCTTTTAAAAAAGCTCTGAAAAAGGTGAGTATTCTGCTTTTTTTATTGTATTAGCTTTGCCATAAAAGTTTTGGTGGCTAAATATTCTAAGACTTTTGTTTTTTTGGGTACTATTCCTTCGTTGTGGCTTGGGCTTCTTGTTTTATTAAACTATTATAAGATTTAGACGAAAAAGTTTTTGCGTACGTGCGGTTATGCAACTTAATCATGCCAGCATAGCATGATGTCTATCTTTTCACATTTCTGCTACACGTGACATCCTACATGTGATTTGTCAAACATTCTGGTTTATTTTTTAGCAAGAAAGAATCATTAGTTTTTCCACGAATGACAACTTCTTCGTAAGTTCACGGTTTTTGATGCTTCGAAATGAAAGGTCAGCTGTTTCTCTAACCAGTGCTAGGCTGTTTTTCAGTCCCAATCTTGGTTTTTCAGTAATCACCTGGGTTTATTTGTCCCCCCTTCCCCCCTGGCGTGCAAGTAGCTCTCGCTCGCCATGATTTACCAGAGGAGGCTTGGACCGTTAATAAATACAAATCAGTAGTAAGTACGTTTCATCAAATTTGCAACAATAAACACAGAGAGAGAAGCGGTGATTAAGTAGAAGCAAAATCAAGATATATACTTCTTTCATAAATTTTTGGAATCATGAAATGTTACTGCAGTAGGAAAAGTACTGATTTGGCTTTCAACAAAATCACTGTTGCCCATCTTAATAATCAAGCATTATATTGTAACAGTGTGATTACTCAAATTGATGCCACAAAATAAAACAAACATCCTCTCGTATCGATTAGTTTAGGAGTGAAATATTATTTTCTAATTACAAATTGTACCTCTTCATTTCATAATAGTTTCAGTTTCTGTTTTTCTTGCCATAGTTGTTCTCAGGGGTGCCGTTTGGGGGTGGCAAGGGGGGGGGGAGTTGCCCCCCCCCCCAATAATGTGGAGAGAAAAATATTATGCATCCCATGCCCTTTGACTATCCAGATATGGACCCCTCTTGTCCCCCCTCCAATAAAAATGCTGGAGATTCGCCCCTGGTTGTTCTAATGCTTGTTCGAATCATTTTTATTCGTTTAATTGTATCGTCGTGCTACAACACCAGGTTTCTCAGTGCAACAGCTACGTCCGAATATCTAAAATTAAT
The DNA here is from genome assembly GCF_049724085.1 of Artemia sp. Qi Xiang Cuo. Lineage (NCBI taxonomy): Eukaryota > Metazoa > Arthropoda > Branchiopoda > Anostraca > Artemiidae > Artemia > Artemia sp. Qi Xiang Cuo. The sequence goes on from NC_142802.1 coordinate 54,591,963, forward strand.
TTGAATCTAATATAGTATTTTCTAAAGGTAACCATATTTTTGAATGAAATTTGTAAAAAAAAAGATTCTCTTAAGAGGATTAGGAAAGCTTATTTTGAGCTATAATTTTGTAGAAATTCTCTTTTCCCTGGGGCTTTTTATTGCGGGAGAGGATTTTTTTAATTGGACTTATTACAGCTTTAAATTAATATATATATATATATATATATATATATATATATATATATATATATATATATATATATATATATATATATATATATATATATATATATATATATATATATATATATATATATATATATATATATATATATATATATATATATATATATATATATATATATATATATATATATATATACATTAGTAGGTGTTTCTAGATCTATGTACGTATGACATCTTTTATATAAAGGAATAATACCCTTTTCCCATTAATTGTAATTTGGAAGTTATTACTTTTTGACAAAATATAAATAAAAAAAAACAAGTTTTTTAAACTGAAAGTAGGAGCGACATTAAAACTTAAAACAAACAGAACTTATTCCGTATATGAAAGGGGCTGTCTTCTCCTCAACGCCTCGCTCTTTACGCTAAAGTTTTTATTTATTTTTAAAGTATAATTGTGACAAAGAGTCAAAGTTTAGCGTAAAGAGTGTGGCGTTGAGGAAGGTACAGCCCCTTTCATACGGAATAATTTCTGTTCGTTTTAAGTTTTAATGTCGCTCCTTACTTTCAGCTTAAAAAACTTGTTTTTTTAAATTTAATTTCTGATCGTTTTTTAGTTAATGCAGCTTTTATTTGCATAAAAATTTTACTTTTCTTTTGCTAAATGGATGTCTTTACAAATTAACTTGCGTAACTAACTTCTACATTCGTATATTTTTCTTCTGGCAAAAAATACAAAGTTGCAGATTTTTGCAGATATGAGCTTGAAACCTATGTAATAGGGTTTTCTGATACGCTGAATCTGACGGTGTGATTTTCATTAAAATTCGTTCACTTGTAGGGGATGTTTCCCCCCCTCTTTAAAAAATCGAGTAAATTTTCTCAGGCTCGTAGCCTTTGATGAGTAATACTAAACTTAATAAAATTTATATATTTAGAATCAACATTATAAACACATTCTTTTGATACATTTATTGGCATCAAAATTCCGTTTTTAAAAGTTTCGATTACTATTGAGCCGTATCGCTTGTTTTTTTATTGTTTTTTTTATTACGTGTATGTTATTACGTATATGAGGGGGTTCTCCCCATAGTCAATACCACGCTCTTTACGTTAAAAGTTAAAAAAAATTTTGATTCACAAACCCCTGAATCACAAAGGCCGTTTAATTAGAATAGATGGCTCTTTTGAAAGCACTAAAAAAAACTGTAGCGTAAAGAGCGAGGTATTGACTTGGGGGAGAACCCCCTCACATACGTTATAATTTCTGTTCGTTTTAAGTTCTAATATTCCTTCTTACATTTCAGTTGAAATGTAATTATTCCGTATATGAAAGGGCTGTCCCCTCCTCAACGCTTCGCTCTTTACGCTTAAGTTTTTTATTGTTTTTAAAAATAAAGTTGTGAGACAGAGTCAAACTTTAGCGTAAAGAGCGCGGCGTTTAGGAGGGGACAGCCCCAAACCCCTGAATCACAAAGGCCGTTTAATTAGAATAGATAGCTCTTTTTAAAGCACTAAAAAGAAACTGTAGCGTAAAGAGCGAGGTATTGACTTGGGGGAGAACCCCCTCACATACGTTATAATTTCTGTTCGTTTTAAGTTCTAATATTCCTTCTTACATTTCAGTTGAAAAAACTTGTTTTTTTTTATTTAATTTCTGATCGTTTTTTAAATAATGCTTGGAAATCCGGCGCCCCCTTCATAGAAATGTCCCTTACCCCAAATAAACATCCACCACGGAAATATTCTCCAGAGTAACCCCCTCCTCTAGCCCCCCCTCCAGAAAAAATCCTTCCTGAAAATGGTTGTATACTTCCCAATAACCAATAAATAATGCTGGCAAGTCCGGCGCCCCCTTCATGGCAATTTCCCTTCCCCCATGAAAACTTCCTTCATGAACAGATCCTCCAACATAACCACCGACCCACCCAACCCAACCACTACCAGAAAAAACCTCCAGAAAACTTCTGTATACTTCCCAATAACCAATACTATATTATGTGTTAACATTGGGTAAAGTTCATAACTTTTAGCCCTCCCTCTGGGAACTTCGGGGGATTAAGTCATCCTAAAAGACATATTTATCATATTTTCGACCATGCTGAACAAAATGCCTATCTCAAAATTTTGATCGGGTGACTTTGAGAAAAAAATAAGCGTGGGAGGGGGCCTAGTTGCCCTCCATTTTTTTTTGTCACTTTAAAAGGGCAGTAAAACTTTTAATTTTTATTCCAATGAGCCCTCCTACGATATTCTAGGACCAATGGGTCGACACGATCACCCCTGGGAAAAAAAACAAAAAACAAACAAACAACTAAACACGCATCCGTGATCTTTCTTCTGGCAAAAAATGTAAAAGTCCATATTTTTGTAGATAGGAGCTTGAAACCTCTACAGTAGGGTTCTCTGATACGCTGAATATGATGGTGTGATTTTCATTAAGGTTCCATAACTTTTAGGGGGTCTTTCCCCCTTTTTTTGAAAATCAGCCAAATTTTCTCAGGCGCGTAACTTTTGATGGGTAGCACTAAACCTTATGAAAGTTATATATTTGAAATCAGCATTGAAATCTGATTCTTTTGATGTATCTATTGGTATTAAAAACCCGTTTTCTAGAGTTTCGGTTACCATTGAGCCGGGTCGCTCCTTACTTACAGTTCGTTACCACGAACTGTTTGAAATTAAATTTTTGTGTCGACTAGCTTATCAGTCGAGCTTTTTTTTTCTTTTTTTTTTACAAATTTTCTGTAATGGAGTTTTCCCCACTGAGTTGGCTATTTGTAATTTGGCTATTTATTCCTCTGTAGTAAAACTATTTGTGATAGAGCATAAAGCAAAAAGCACATCAACTATTACAGAGTCGTTTTTACTATTTGTGTATTTTTTACTAATTCTGAGCTACAGACTATTATCGTATTTCTTTTGAACCTTTCATATCTAGTATTACTAATTATTACTTTTTATTTCACAATACGGATTGACGCTTTTGCGCTTTAGAACGAAATAGACAACATCTGTAAGTAATCTGTCATCCCAATGAACCCCTTGATGCCCGTGTCTTAACCATAATGATGATATTAGAATGAAGCCAAGTTCAAAATGTTATCTCTTTTCTTAGATTGTAGCAGGTGTTACTTTAACCGATGTCGTGTGCGGACTTTGCACTCGTCAGTAGCTTCCAATGTCATTGAAAACAGATGCTAGATAAGACATTAAAAAAAAAAAAATTACAAAGGAAGATCTGGTCTCAAACAGATTAAAACTTTAAGAAAAAAAGCCTATATATTCATCAGAAGTTTCCTGTTGGTGGATGAGGTCTTTAGTAGGGGAAAATTGATTTTAATTATTAGGAAATTCATTTGCCTTATTATGGTTTAAAGGCGTTTGCCAAATTCGTCCCGTGCTTATCAGTTTATAGGTAATTAGCTTTTGGAAAACCTTTACTGTATGGAAGGTTTTGCAATCCATTTGAAATGAGACTATACACAGTGTATATGTTACCGTCAATATCCGAAATTGGTGAATGTCGACATTCACCGGCGAATGTCCGAAATATCTTTGATTTGACCAGCTTTGCCAGTCAACTTTTTCAGTCTTGTGCATGGTTTGATGTTGACAGGTTAGGTTAGGTTTTTAACCCATTTCTGATATTTATAACCTAACATAACTTTAACTTTTACCATCAAAGCTTGTATAAGACTGAAAAAGTTAATTCGCAAAGCTGATTGAATCCAATCAGAGAAAAAGGAATTTCGGACATTCACAACATTTATATGTAATGTACGTGTAAGGCACACGTTAAGGGGCGTATTGATTGTTTTTTCTTTTTGTCCTAGAATAGTTTCTTTGGCTAGAAAATGCTTATTTTTCTTTTGTTTTTTTTTGCGGGGGGGGGGGGTCAAATTGAACTTCTTGAAAATGAAATCAGTCTTTTTATCATCCCATTTTTAAGTCCCTGCGTATGACTTTTGTACTGATTTATTTCTACCTTTTACACTTACCTAATTAAAATGCTTCTGGTTGTGGAGGGAGGGGGGCCTACTTTCTAATTAAATTTCTTGGAAATGTAATCATCACTTTTAATATCCTATTTTTGGTACTTCCTAACGAAATTTATGCTAAATTATAGTTCACCTTTTTATACACACTGAATTAAAATGCTTCTGTTTATAGAGAGGAGGGGGGTACTATCAAATTAAGCTTCTTGAAAATCAAACCAGCGCTTTTAATATCCTATTTTTAAGTGCTTCTTAACAACTTTTGTTCTAATTTATTTATTACCTTTTACATTTACAGAATTAAAATCCTTTGATTTGTAAAGGAGGGGGCGGGGGTGCTCTATAACTGTACTTCTTGAAGATTTAATCAGGGCTTATAATATTTTATTTTGAACTGTTTCCTCCTAGAACTTTCGTGCCAATTTATTTATTCCCTGTTTGCCCATAATGAATTCAAACGCGTTTATATAAATGAAGGACGTTTTTTGATTATTTATTGCTAATATCTGTCGATAGATCCGTTTAGTTAGTTTTCGGGCAGAAGCTTTATCAATTTTCAGTCTTCTTTTTCTTCTCAAAATAAAGCAGAATGTCTTAAACATCTTAAATTTTTGCTTGGTTTCCTTCTAAATACTCGCAATACACTTTTGAAAAGTATGCATAGAATAATCTATGTGGCAGAAGCGTATTTCTTTATATGATTAGAATTTTTTCTGTTAGTTTCTCCACAATTTTTGTATTAATGGTCTAAATAATAGTATAATAATAATAATATTGAAATCAATCAAGTTAAAAAAGCTAAATAATTGGATGTTACTAACTTTTACTTCTTATTTGATCGAAAAAGCATTTTTCCAAGTATTTGTAATCAAATTTTTCAATCCGAACACGTGTTTGATGCCACTGTTTACGGATTTGTTTTGAGTATTGAGTTTCTAGAGTGATCTAACGCAGCTATAACATTCCCAGACAGATAATTTCAGTTTTGGGCTCTAAGTTGATTTAATAAGATTTGATGTATCTGTTTTGCAACAATAATGTTTGTTACTTTCTCCTGTCAAAGTTGTTGTAGTTAAAAAAAATTCTTTTCACGTGACAAAATTAGTAAAATAGTTTGGGAAACCCCCGCTGGTTCGCTAGTGTCTAAATTTATCTTGATGTTAAAGTGACTTTTGAATATGCTGTGGTTAGCCCATATAACAGACAAGAATTGATCAGAAGCTACATTACTCTGTAAGATTGGAATCGAATGTTATGCTTATCTTCAGCAAAGGCGGTGGTAATTCTCAACAGGGTATAGAGCCCTAGAAACTTTGCTGCTCTTACTCTGCGCAATCTCTCCAGGTGAGGCTGCCGGCCCCTATGTTATTGACTGGAACTAAATTTAAAACAGATGTAGCAGTATCGGTTTTGTCTTAAAAGCTACTATTGCTTACAGCTGTAAGTTATAATTTTTAGGAAAACCTGATATTTATTGTCTCATTGTAATTTTCAGGCAAAGCGTTTGGAAACATTGGTGGGTACGTAGCAAGTTCATCACTCTTCATTGACATGATTCGTAGTTATGGTGCCGGCTTCATTTTTACAACTGCACTTCCGCCTCCTGTTTTGGGTGGTGCTATTGAGGCAGTAAAACTTTTGAGCTCAGATGAAGGTCGAACGCTACGAGCTCAGCATCAGGCCAACGTTCGTTACTTGAGGAACAAATTGAAGTCTGCTGGAATATCTGTGGAGCACACGCCTTCTCATATTATTCCTGTGTTTGTAAGTAATGATGTTCTCTAGGATAAGGGTAGGCTCGTGGCAGGCGATTGTTAAACGCAAATCTTGTGATTGTTCCGTTACAGAACAGTTGATATATTTGCATAAATCCTATTCTTTTTTAAAGATAAATGCTAGTGAATTTTTTTTTTTACCAACTGATTTTTTAAGACTAATAATTATTTTTCCTAAATTAAATTAAACTGACTGATAAACCATTATTTATTTAAAAACCTCATTTTGCCGTATTAGTTATTGAACCACACGCACATTTATTCAAATGGTTGGTAGGGCGGCAACGAAGTTTTCTATGCTATGCAAAAAGTACATTTTCAAGACATCTGGATATGCTCAATTTATTTCATTGATATGGACGACAATAATAAATTCAAACAATAAACAACCGTAGAAACTTTGAAAATCAAATCGCTACAACAATGGCAGTATTTAAAATAACAAATCAAACAACAAAACAATAAATGAAAAAAAGCAACAATAATTATACTTAAACTAAAATAAAGTAAATGAAGGCTAGTTTAATAAATAATTAATTAATAATTAATTGCACCAGTAAACCAAGTGAGGAATTTAATTATAATCTATGCATAGGTTATATAAATGAAAGCTACCTAGTTTTACTTTTTTAGGGAGGAAGGACTTTGTGGAGGCATTAGCCTTGTCCTAAAATTCTGGAGAGTCCAGATTGTTCCTTATTATTCTATGAAACGTTTCCTCGGAAATTAAAAAAAGATTTTTTTTGAAAATTTTCAAAACTTTTGGAAACAATCTACCCTGGCACCATGGGCTTGATTGAAATTTCAATTGATATACAAAAGGTTCTTTATTTCATAAGCTTTAATTTTCTCTGACCAAGCCTTACCGTTTTTTTTTTTTTTTTTTTTCGCATTTAACTATTTTTATATGAATCCTCCTAGTATTTAACTACAAATATGAGGATTATGATTATGTCAAGTTATGTTTCAACACTCCGGACTTGTTCCTGTGAAAGGTGTAAGGTGTATCAAAGTCCATGTAAAAAAAACCTTAATCTATTTATTAACAGAATATAAGAGGACTTTAAGAACGAAAATGAATCATTTGATCGGTTTTATATCGTTGAAATTAAGTATAATGATTTTAGTATTGAAAAATATCTGGAATGTTTAGAATACGTTTTTTTTTTTTTAATGAGTTTTCATAATATTTGAAGATCAATATCCAGTACAAGCCTGATAAAAACTGCTAGTAATTGTAAACTGGTGTTAAATTTTAATCAAGATCCCTCATTATGACAAAAAAGTGCATATTTATATTTCAACATTTGAACGGCCCTACCTTATGATCCCTTGCAATGTGGAAATACAAATTACGTTCTTCAGCATAATTCTGACTCTTTCATAGGTTGGCAAATAAAAGTACAAAACAAGCAAATAAATAAAAATAGATGTAAAATATTTAAATGAAAAAAAAAACAAAGCAAAAAAAATTGAATAATAATGAAAATAATAAGGAAAAATTGTCTAATATAATTGGGAATCTGAGCCTTATTTGAAATTTGGACTGAAATATCCTAATTTGGCCACAGTTTCATTATAAATATGTCTATCTCAGTGTTGAGGCCGGCGTGTCCTGATAACACCTCCAAGGGATCCATCAGACTAGCCATGGGAGGAATATTCTCTTCATACCCCTTAAGTGTCCAAATCTAAGTCCTAAATGGTTCCTTTCATGGGAGGAACAGGCTTAATATGACGCATTTTTATTTGAATCACTTATAGGTTGGCAACCCAATCTTGACAACCAAGATTTCTGACGAGCTTATTCGAAGCTATGGCCATTATGTTCAGGCTATCAACTACCCTACTGTTCCTAAGGGCCAAGAAAAGCTCCGAATCGCACCGTCGCCCCACCACACTATTGAGATGATGGATGAATTTGTTGAAGATATGGTCAAAGTTTGGAGAGATGTTGGTCTTGAATTTAAAGGCCTCAAGTGTGGAAAGGTAACATGCTCTATGCCTATTATTTGTTTTAAAGAAATTGCCCCCTTTTTTGGAAGCTTGGCCTCTATGTAGTACTTATCATTCCTGAATCATCTTTAAATCTTTAATCTCACTTGATATTTTTTTAACGCATTTTCGAATTTTTCGCTACTACGGGCTACGCGCTACTTCGGTCTCTAAAAGATATTACCTCTAACTGTTTCCACGGTTGGTGAGCTACGAGAATTTTATAGTAAATTGAAAAGCTGTCGCTTTTCCATTTATGATCTTAAACCCAGTTGAGTGAATTTTCTGTCGAGCAGTTGAGATTGATCTTTTTAGGGGGGGGGGAGGGGGGGGTACAATGAGAAAGAAGTTTTTACTTTAAATACACTGTTAAATTTTTTTTTTGCCTTCATCTTTACATATATGCTGTAAATAACAAGTAATGCGTTTTTTTTACATTAAACTTTTAAGACACATTCACCTCGTTTGCGTTCTCATTGCAAGATGTACTTTAGCTTCAAGACAGACTCATTAATGTCCAAATTCGCTTCATTTCACATCATTTGCCTTCTTAGTTTTATAACTGATATTTTCCTTAACTCCCTTGGTTGAGCTTTGACAGGAATTCGCTGTAATAAGCGTGATAAAATTCAAGGGTTATGCCAAAAACAGCTCATTATGGAAAAAAATAATTTAAAAAAAATAGGTTTCACAGAAACATAACATTTGCTGAAATTGTTCAAAAAGTAAATGACTAAAAATTTTATGAAATTTACATAATTATAAGATAAATTATAAAACATCCGTATAATTGAAAGATGTTGAGTCAAGTATTTATTTATTTCCATTTGTGAAAGAAAACCTTGAATCTGTATTGATTTTATTTTTAAAGACCACACTGCCTTTCTTTGACGAAACGAATAAGAGTTCAATAGGATAAGTCGTTTATCAGACAGTGAAAAAGTAAATACAAAAGTTCTGAATATCTTGCTTAAAATAAAAAAATTCAAACAAAATCAAAATTTCAACGAAAAAAAAAATTAACGTTTTATATATGGGGATGATAGACCAGGAAAATTTTATAACTATAAGTTCGGCTACATTTCGTTTACAATAAGAAGAAGAAGAAGATTATGCCAACTTAATTAAGAATTATAAATATAGCAACATTTTGTTTACAATTAGAAGAAGAAGTTTGTACCAACCTTATTAAGAATCCAACATGAACTTAAGCACGATTAAGGAATTCAAGACCTTGAATGAACTCAGTTAATAAACTTTTTATTATTGAGTTTACGCAATAGCGTAAACTTAATAATTCATTAGTAATTTATTTTTTTATTTCATTAGTAATAATTTTGAGCTGGGGTTTTCCATGATTTTCTGTTTTCTTTAGGTATTTTCAATCTTGTGCTGGACTATAAACTGAGCTCCTGGCGGCGTGTATTTTGGAGAAATTTTGGTTATTTCTGTTGGTGGAAACTGTTGGAAATTAGAGGGTAAAATACATGGAATTTTTGGGGGGTCACAAATTGTCTAACACCGTGCTATTAAATTTATCTGACCTCTTTCTAAACTTATCTGTCTCAAACTTATCTTTGAGCCGTTCAAGATGATTGTTTAGCACCCTTGACTTGAAAGTCTTTAACTTTGACGACAGGGATTCGAGTCCTGGTGTCGCTGGTTATTTGGTTTAGAACGGGTATCAGTGGCGTGATTGTGTAAGCTCAGCCATAGTCGACCCAGCTATAAATGGGTATTTGGAGAAATCTGGGGAAGGTAAACAGGAAGATTGTGCGAAAGTTTAGGATGGGTACCCCCCCCCCCATTGAACTTCCTGGGTGGAGGGCCATGAAAGGAGATCAGCAAATTCCAATGCCTCATTATTTACCTTACCTTTAGCTTTCTAAACTGGTGAATATGAAATGCAAAAATTGACTTTTTGCTAATAAAAACAGCCAAATAAATAAAAATAGATGATAGTGGCATGTTTATTTTTTATTTATTTATTATTTTTTAGTAGAGTTGTGTAATTTTTAAACTCGACAAGCAATTTTTTCCTGGTTTCTCCAAGTTTGCTATGAAAATAAGTCTATGGAAAGAATGCCAACATTATAAGAAGATGATAAAGAATTTTCTGAAGACAGTGAATAAAATATAATATACAACCTAAGTGAATATTTCCGCTGTATAACCAACAGTCGTCTTAAGCGAAATATAGTGTAAAATAAAGAAAATAAACTAACTTACTCCAAAAACAAAATGATTCTCAAAGTAAAATAGAAATACATATATAAGTTTTTATAGAGTCCTTGTGTCATTATCTCACAGGTGTTTGGCTTGGAATTATTAAAAAAAAAGACTATTGATTTATTCTATTTATTTGTATGTTGATATATACAATTTTTCATCGATGAGTCTGGGTTACTTATGTAAGCTGGTAAACGTAATTCTAGTTTGTGAATTATTTTTAACTTTCCAATCATTAACCATCTCAAACTCTCACGTTAAGTAGCTTAAACTATGGAATGAGAATGCTAAATAGCTATTGCTATCTACTAAATTACGTCTTTGTTTTCCAGGACTGCAACTTCTGCAAGAAGCCTCTTCTTTTTGATGCCTACGAGTCAAGATTGCGCGTTGACTGCAGTGAGAAGGACTGTCCTCTCGTTATGGCTACGGCTTAGTCACATTTACTGTGTTATTTTAGATTGCTAGGTGGCTTTTGGTAATTGGTGACATGGCATGATCATGAGAGACGATTCCATATTATGCTAACGCACCAGACCTAGGCTCTTTGGGGGACGGAATCATTCTTCTAAAAAATAGTTTTCTAGGTCCGCTTCTACTTTTTGACGAAATTAATTCATTTGGTGTGTATCTTTCGGCTTGTTTAAAAAGTTCTTTTTCTAGTTTTCCAAATTTTTGTTTTGGGACTGGGAAATTTGTATCATCTCTATATTTTCTAGTAAATTACCTTTAAATTCACATTTTTATCTCTAATTCATTTAAACTACACTTGCAAATCTTTCTTTATAGCAAGTCATTGATTTTAGTAAGAAAAATATGTTTTAATTTAGTTAAAGAACATAGTAATATAATTGTTAATTATATAAGCTTTTTTCCTGGTGTGAAAAGAATAGCTTGAATCCAGAACAATATCTGATTCATTTGAATCCATCTTTTTCATTTTTTATGTTCTCAGATACCTTAACACCTGAATTGCAGCGGAATCATTAAATTACATTGTTAAATTGAGGGAATTAATAATATATTTAATTAGCTAGATTTTCTATGTTCAAAACTTGATTATTTCTAATTGAAAGTATGACTGCTCCAGTTTTATTTATGTATGAGTTCTTCAGGCCGTTTTTTTCCGTTCCCCATTTAAGGACTCAACCAGTGACTCATTTATATGTTTTCTGTCCATTAACAATGTAAAGTACAAATCGTCTCTCGTATTTGACCGTTTTATATTTTAATTTTCAAAATTGAAAGTCGTGAGCGACAAATGTCATTCTGGTGGTATTTTATGGAAAGCGTTTCTATTATACTCTTTATTTTTGCAGCTTATTTTCGTCTTAGTTTTATTAGGAAAACCCAAAAAGAAATCGTAGGCTACTGCAATCCTGCAGATAACAGTTATCCCAGGACGCAGGCCAAGGCCCTACCCAGGATCTTTTTTCGGAGGGGATTTTACCCAAAAAAAAAATTCAGGGCGGGGGGTACACACAAACAAAACCTCAAAAAACGCATACAAAATTTGTTTATATCCATTTTTGTTTTTTTTACCATTCACGAAAACATTTTTTTTTTTGGGGGGGGGGTCTAAGCCCCCCCCCCCCCCTCTGGGTACGGCCTTGACGCAGGCTGTCAAGCCTTTCCTTTTGACGATGCAGGCTGTCGTCAAAAAGAAAGATTATATTCATTTTCTAATCTACCAATAGTGCAAGGGGGATAGGGCATAGAAAACTAATAGGAATAGAAAGGGCATAGAAAACTGATAGAAGGGCATAGAAAACTGATAGGGCAGCGGAAACAAAGCTTCCGCTGCCGTTTAATAAAGATGGTATATCATATGGAAAAATACGGCTTTAAATACTTTAGCCGAAACCATTCAAACTTGAACTTAAGTAAAAGCACCTATAAAACAATATTTAATTAATTTAAGCTGGTTAGAAAGGGACAAAAAATTTATTGTTCTAGCATTTATTTTGGAATGGAAAGGAAGCTTTAATATTCAAGTATCTTCAAAAAGTAGTGCTTTCCAGAATTCTACTGACGCCGTTCATTTTTCCATATTTATTAAAGTGTTGACCCCCAAGAGGCACTAAAGTCTTCTGTTTTCATGTTGAATTGCGATATAGGAAGTTTCCTAAGGCAGTCTGGAATTGTGTAGGTTTATGGTGGCAAGCGTGGTCACAAGTCTTGCAATTTTGGACCACGAGTCCCGAAAAAAAGAGGGAACCATGAATCTTATGCAATAGGAATATAGAATCACGAAATATAAGTAAACTGGAGAGGATATACCTGTCCTAAAAGAAAAAAGGGAGGAAGCTCTAGATGCAATATGTCCTATAAAGATACTAAATTTCATATTTTATAAACAATATCTTTGCAAGAATGGTGTAATATAGTCTTCTGGAACCAGCAATGTCCGTCTGTTGAACTCTCAATGATCATAGCCGTAAATCATTAAGCAAAGTATAAAAGTCAAAGAAGCTAAAATCGAATACCCAAGCAAAATAACAAAAATAAAGTCGATCTAAAAATTTTCAACTATTTCTCTCATTGGATTTTTGGACAGTTTTCCAAGATAATTTTTCTGGGCAATGTCACCGGGGCTCATTTGACGAGACATTAGAAGGCATACCTTCATTTGAGAAAAAAAAATTGAGATTAATTTTATATTGAGCAGACGACGAAGGGAAACATCAACTTCAACATGTTTTTTCGAACTAAAAGTATAAAATTTTAAATGAATCTGGTCAGGCTTTCCAGTGAATTTTTTTTTTTTTTTTTTTTTTTTTTCAGTGAAATTGGCGAAACTTAGAAAAATAGCTTGTCAAGCACAAAAATCACAGAACTGTCTTGTCTTTGTTTAAACAAGTTTCCAAAAGCGGCCTTTCTTTCAGAATCAATTTTCTCCTTCGATGGATTTGTTTGGTCTATGTTCAAATCATAACCTTTTCTAGTGAACTTTAGATGTATATCAATTCTTCAGTGACATGAACATCTTGCGTACATCCCCCAAACCTGCCCAATCCTTCCACTACGTGTAGCTTTGCAATCAAAGTCCAAACAATCATAAAAGCTCTTTCTTTGCTGAGGATTCTCCAGGGCACCTCGCACCTATCATCAATCCTTCCAGGCTCTAATGGAAGTCCAAAACTAGCTTGGATTTGTCTACTGGTAATTCCGTTTTTTTGTCGAAAAGGGTAACTTCTTGGTAATATATAATACATTCTAAGCATAACTAGCTCGGATTTCTCGTCGAGGTGTCGAAAGCCAGGGCTCTAACAACTGGGAAGTTTCTCAGCTGAGTCTTGTTCAGAGCATATCTCACTTAAACACAAATATCAAGTAGAACAAGAGGGATTTTTTTCCGTAAGACAGTGGAACCTTAAGTGAATATTGCAACCCTATATCCTAGGGCCGTCCTCAGCAAAACACAAATGAATTTATAAAAGAAACTTTCATTTAAGTAAAGTTTCGAAATTTTGAAACGAAATGAAAATGAAATGAAATATTCATTTAAGTTCCACTGTCTTACGAAAAAAAATTCCTATTGTTCTACTTGTTGTTTGTGCTTATGATGGAAAGGCAGTGTGGTCTTCGTCGCTACTTACACATCTTACTGCTGCGCAGAATTGCTTCTGAACGCGCAGCATAAATTAGCATTTGGTTAATTGTTCTACTCATGCGAGACAGCCAATAACCTCGTCACTCAAAGAAGTGTGCAACAGTGGCAAAATATTTTTCTCATTTTAAGCGATGAAGCTGAGTTCTGAGTTCTATTATTGGTCAAAGAATTTACAACAAAAATCCAACACAACTTAATCTCCCCCGTAAGGCTCCATGTCCAGGAAGGAACATGGGAGAAAACAAATACCAACAAAAAATATAAACAAAATCCAGAATCCAATCACTCATCCTAACAGTCCTCGAAATCACAAGCTAAGCAGGGGAGTAGTGCATGATTCCACCAACTCAATTAAACATCCAACCGAATCCAGAGACATCAACTCCGAGGAAAACTTAATTATTAACTAGAAATTCTCTAACATACTCTGAAGATACCAAGCGAGTAGCATCTTTGTGCAGACTGTGGGAGCGTATTCCATATCATGTTGCAAGCTATCACGAGGGTTTAAGTCAGGCCGCATTCATGGAGTATGAAGAATCTGTAAGTTGTTGAAAGTGCAGTCGATTGATTATGAATTTTGCAGATACCATTTTTTTTTCTTCGAGCAATCAAAACTTAGCGCCAAAGCTTATGCTTGCACAAAACAAAAACAGAAAAAAAACATTTACATGAATTGTATTCAAGTACAACTGACAAAAATCAAAGATGAAGCTCTAGCGTAAGCTAAATATAGTATAGACCAATTTGCTTCCCATACATTATCTACCTATCCCTGCCAACTTCGAATAGACATAGACATAGCTTTATTAAGATCGAACAGCGTAGCCATGGCTAATTTATGTCGTCTTTACAACAATATGAAAAAAAAAAAAAAAAGAACACTATAAGAACACTAACACGTGAATACAAATAATACTAAGTCTTGTTGTATGCTTCTACGAAAAAGGGGACAAACGTGTTTTTGTAGCGGTTGGTCCTGCAGACCGGGGGTTGTAGCTTCGACATGGATCTGGTTCTTTGGTTAACAGGAGCATCGGGTGGGAGGATCAGTCTGTGATGGGGCGAAGATAGCAGTGACTTGCCGAGGGACATGATCAGTGATAATCGTCTGTCGCTGAGAGATTCAAGGTTCAGTTCTTGCAAGAGTTTGTTGTAGTCGTCACTTCTGTTACCAACGATTATGTTAACAGCTCGTTTCTGCAAAGATTCAAGGTCTTCGCAAAGGTAGTGGGTGCTCTGGACAAAAGGTCCCCAGACAGCGACGGCGTATTCGAGTAGAGGTCTCACATACGTAATATAGGCATTTTTTAGGCTTTGAGTGTCGCAGCCAAACCTGTGCATCAGGACTAGGGTCTGAAGTGATGC
The DNA here is from genome assembly GCF_049724085.1 of Artemia sp. Qi Xiang Cuo. Taxonomy (NCBI): domain Eukaryota; kingdom Metazoa; phylum Arthropoda; class Branchiopoda; order Anostraca; family Artemiidae; genus Artemia; species Artemia sp. Qi Xiang Cuo. The sequence continues at coordinate 54,607,109 of NC_142802.1, forward strand.
ATTGCCAGCCTTAATAACCTTCTCCACGTGTTCGGTGAATGTGCGGTCCATCGATAATGTGACTCCGAGGATTTTTGCAGATGGAACAACAGGGAAAGGGACTTGCGGGAATTCCAGATCACGTTTTAAGGGGCAAAACCTGAGGATCTTTGATTTATCTGCATTCAGTGTCAGCTTGTCACGTTCACAGTCCTCAGAGAAGGATGCCAGAAGGTTCTCGCTGAACTGACGTTCGAGTACACCTTCTCTCACGAGGTATTTGATGACAAATAATAAATCGTCGACGAATTTGAGTCGCTCTTTGAAATTCTGAAGGAGGAAGTTGATGAGGGAGATAAATATGAAACCAGCAAGTCTTGTACCCTGAGGGGCTCCACAGGTAATTTTAGACCAGTATGAGATCAAGTAACCTTCAAACAATGGAAATACACACTGCATTCTGTCCTGAAGGAAGCTCATCACTAATGCAAGAGACCGCTTCTGTGCGCCCATTGCTCGCATATTTTTTGCTGCCGTAAGATGACAAATCAGGTCAAATGCCTTCCTGAAATCGGTGAGAGCTAGGTCAATGAAGGTACTGCCCTTGTCAAGCCACTTAAAGATAATGTCAACTAGGCGCACGAGGTATATCGAGGTATTGCAACCTTTGAGGCCGCCATACTGGTAATGGTCTATGTTTTCCCACGTTTGCTTGAGCGATTCACGCAGGATGAATGACTCGGTGACTTTTGCAAAGATAGATGTGATTGATATCAGTCGTAACTCATTGCAAGATTTGGGTGTTTTAATCTTTGGTATAACACACACAAATTCACATTTCCAGCATGACGGGAAAGTTGACTGGGCAAACCATTCTCTGATGATGTGTCCAAGTGGCTTGGCCAGGAAAAGAGAGAACTCTCGTATTAACCTTATAGGCAGCTCTTCAGGAAAAGAGCTACTGGATGGACTCAACTTGTTCAGTTCTTTGAAAACTTGATACTCAACTATTTCGATTTCACTTTCGTCAGGGCATATTGACAGTAGATTTGAAAGAAGTGGGGTAGAATATAAACTTTGGAGGAAGTCCAATGGGTTGAAAATTCAAAGTTAAATCGGTTGGAACATCCAGCCGAATCCAGAGACATCGACTCCAAGAAAAACTTAATTGTTAATTAGAAATTCTCTAACATACTCTGAAGATACCAAGCAAGTAACATCTTAGTGTGACTGTGGACTTGTGTCTCAAACTGTGGGATCGTATTCTATATCATGTTGCAAGCTGTCAGAGGGTTTCAGTCAGGCCACATTCATGGAGTATGAGGAATCTAAGCTGTTGAAAGTGCGGAGAAGATAAGTCGATTGATCATGAATTTTGCAGGTACTATTTTTTTTTTTTTTTTTTTTTTTTTTAGCATTCGAGCCATCAAAACTTAGCACCAAAGCTTGTGCTTGCACAAAACAAAAACAGAAAAAAAACATTTACATGAATTGTATTCAAGTACAACTGACGAAAATCAAAGATGAAGTTCTAGCGAAAATATAGTATAGAGCAATGTGCTTCACATGTATTATCGACCTTTCCCAGTCAACTTTGCATGGAAGAAGTGGGGGGGGGGGGGGAGGAATAGAAGCTTTGGAAGAAGTCCAATCGATTGGAAATTCATAGTTGTAATGTCCTTTTTAATGGTCAAAAGTGATTGAAAGCAACCGCTTTAAAATGCAAAGGGTATTTTTTTTTACTCTGCGTACCTCCGTAACCTTCCATGGTATAGGATCAAAAGTTCCAGATTGCCATTTTGCTCAGACTAGCTGATAGCCTCAAAAAATATGCCTTCGGGGATTCCATAACCCACCCAACCCTGATGGGAGGGATCGTAAAATGTGCAAAGTACCCTTTGGTCACAGAGAAGTTTCATAGGAGAAATAAGTGGGGATATTGGTATCCGATCGGCTTTAAACTTTCAGGTCTTTTTTTCTATCCGATGAGACTTATATTTTTGTGATGAAGGGGAAAAGCATTAATGGCCCCAAAAATAAGCCAAAAGATTGCTTGTCTGTGATCAGTTTGAAGCTTATAATAGGGACCCTAATGTTGAGAGAAAAAATTAAGGCCAGGGGTACGAGGCCGTTGAAAATAGGGCTAGAAAATGCCCAAACGCTCTTTTTTCAGACAGCTTCATCTTATGATCAAATCGGCCGTGATAATTAAAAGTGCGATATATACCATTTTGGTTGAAAATGAGTTATGCATGTGCCGGGGGTAAGCTCAGTAAGAGGAATGGACTGATGCAGTCAGAATTGTCCTATCTTGTACCTTTACAAAGATAAAAAAAAAGATATACGCCAGTTTTGACAGAAGAGGATTATCTTATGGAACTATAATGGCATTTGTCTTCTTTTTTTGCCAAGGAAAAAGGAGACATACGCCAAAAATGGATTCATTTTAAATTCAATCAGAATACTTTTGACAAAAGAGAACTATCTTACTCTATAGGGAAAAGGAGACATACCCAATAAAAAGGAATAATTTTGAATTCGCTTATAATATTTAACTTTAATGTATACCACTGAAAAGAGAATAAAAAGTAGGTTTACAATATGTGTTCCTTATTTCCATTAGTCTCATCCTCCAGAGCGACCACAGCCAACAAATTTTTTTCCGTTTTTTAGCTCTCCTGAAAAGTTACAAAATGGTGTATGTCGCATTTTAATTATCATAACCAAAATACTCAAATCCTTGGGTCAAGAGAAAAAAAATACTTAAACGTGTTTTTAGGCTCAAACTTTTCCAGCTTTTCTTAAAGGTCCTTCGGATCAATATAAAGGTCCTTCGGGGGGGGGGGGGGATATATTGGGACTGTGTCTAATGTGGGTCCTGAGGGGCTGAAAACTCCCTCTTCCGTTTTTTAGCTCTCCTGAAAAGTTAAAAAATGGTGCATGTCGCATCTTAATTATCACAACCAAAATACTCAAATCCTTGGGTCAAGAGAAAAAAAACTTAAACGTGTTTTTAGGCTCACACTTTTCCAGCTTTTCTTAAAGGTCCTTCGGATCAATATAAAGGTCCTTTGGGGGGGGGGATATATTTGGACTGTGTCTAATGTGGGTCCTGAGGGGCTGAAAACTCCCTCTTCCGTTTTTTAGCTCTCCTGAAAAGTTAAAAAATGGTGCATGTCGCATTTTAATTATCACAACCAAAATACTCAAATCCTTGGGTCAAGAGAAAAAAAAACTTAAACGTGTTTTTAGGCTCACACTTTTCCAGCTTTTCTTAAAGGTCCTTCGGATCAATATAAAGGTCCTTCGGGGGGGGGATATATTTGGACTGTGTCTAATGTGGGTGCTGAGGGGCTGAAAACTCCCTCTTCCGTTTTTTAGCTCTCCTGAAAAGTTAAAAAATGGTGCATGTCGCATCTTAATTATCACAACCAAAATACTCAAATCCTTGGGTCAAGAGACAAAAAAACTTAAACATGTTTTTAGGCTCACACTTTTCCAGCTTTTCTTAAAGGTCCTTCGGATCAATATAAAGGTCCTTCGATGGGGTGGGGGGAATATATTTGGACTGTGTCTAATGTGGGTGCTGAGGGGCTGAAAACTCCCTCTAGCTATGGAAATATGTTGAGGATGAAATAGGAATAAATATTTTTGTGCTTACCTGCATAGAGATGGGAGGAGTGGCCTTCTCCGGATTGTATTAAGCCAATGCTTATAGAAAATAAAATGAGACTCCTTGAGATAAACCCTGATGCAGAAAACCAAACTTGAAACTAAATTTGGATGCATCGATTCGAAACCTCGGAAAAGCGAAATGGTTCAAACTTACAAGACCTGTAGAAATCTCAGGGTCAGACAAGGTCAGACAAGGACATCTCAATGAAGACAACAAGATCTGGTTGCATCAACGGGCATATATTTTTGTTTTCTCCGGTCGCATTCGACTTATTGGGTGTTTAGACTTTAGACTGTGATTTTTATCCGTTTTACGGTCACTCATTTGCTTAATGTGAAGAAACCTTTGTTGAATCTAATTATTAATCGTTGTTAATTTCTTTATAATAACTAGACGAGGGACCACACAAAAACTACGTAAGAACGAAACGCACCACTCTTTGAGCGGGTCATGATATTTTGGTGAAGTTGTGACCAATCTCGTTGCTCTCTGGTATACAATTGCCAAGAAGTATATTGATGTGCGATTTTTTTTTTTTTTTTTTTTTTTTTTTATCTAAAAGGACAAGAAATTCCGAGAAAAAAAAACCCTGATAGACTCCTACATACAAACAGTTGAACCTTCCCTGTAGGGTTCTCGTACTTGCAGCACTCCATGGTGTAATTTTATCAAGATCACTGCCCTCTTTTGGTAGTTCCCGCCCTTTTCTAAAAGATAAGCCATTTTTTATATTAAGAGTTTTTTTAAAGTTAGAGTTTTGCAAATTTGGAATTAGTGTAAAAAAATATTATAGCCGCCATGTTTTGAGATAAAGTAACGCAGCATGTACAAGCGTTTTTTCAATCAGAGTCAACACACTGGCACGAACTTACTAAGATCTATATGTCATCCATCTGTTTTTGTTTTTTTTTCAGTTCACTTCGAATTGAAAGAGTGGTTGTAAAACTTGGGGGGGGATTCATTCCACTGGAAATTCGAGTTCTAATGCCAATTTAAGAACAAAATTTGTTGGGGAAACTAAATTATTTAAAATACTCACTGTCCACAAATAGACTTTAGTAGAAGTGGTAGGCATACTTGGTTTGGCTGTCCGAGCAGCTTGGAACTCCTAAACACTTTCCCTATGCAAATGTTTTCCAGGGTTTCTTAGGATTATGCTCCTGAAATTTCTGATTTGACGGTAACCAAAGTACTTAGATTGCTGTTTGCTCACAGAGAGGTCAGAGCAGAAATGGTTTGACTTTACGAGCAACTTGGAATTCTTGAGAATTTTATTTTAATAATAAGATTTTTCAAAGTTTCCTAGGGCTACACTCCTGAAGTGACCGGTGTACCTGAGTACATCAAAAGACGTTATGTAAACCGTATTTTTCAAATACATTACCTACAATATCACAGAAACCACTTGGGGATCAATTAAAACTTTCAGTTAGTCTTGAGAGGACGGCAGGAGTACTTACACATTATTCTGGGGGGGGGGGGGTAGAAGAGAAAACCTACAAAAAGTTTAGTGTCTGATCCGCTTAAAGCTTTTTGGCCGTACCCCCGCTGTAATAAATTCTATTCAAGAATAAGTAGCGAGGTAAATTAAGTGACATTATTTTAACCCAGCCTTTAAAAATGCCGCATATGTGATGTCTCGGAACAGCTAAGAAGATTGAGGCGTAACTTTTAGGGAGCGTTGGGGGGTCGATTCTACTTCAAATTCTCATATTGAAGGAGTGAGAAGAGGGGATAGTAAAAAAGTTTTCATCCGTCTGTAATCCACCGTCTCTACGCAGCTTTGTACTTATGTAGTGGTGCAGCACTTATGCAGTGCACTGCAATTATGTAGCTATGTGTGTTATGTAAAAATAGCGCATCTACAATATTGCGGGAATGACTTAGAGGATCAATTTGAATATTTCAGGAAGTGTTTGGGAGTGATGAAGTTGGACCCAAATTAAGATTTTGGGGAGTGGGGATAAATTTAAGTCGAAAGACTTACGTCAAAAATTACGCTCTTCCTTAGCGTTCATATCTTTGCTTTGTGATTCACTTCTCTCTTGAGGCTCCACCATTTCCCACAACTATTTATGCTTGTCTTACTTCCTCAGTGAAAAGAGTCGAGAATTTTATATTGACCTTGTCCAATGAGTTGACTCTTATGAAACAAACTTTCCTCCACTGATCCCTTTGAAAGCGTCTGTCCAAGATACTCATACTTTAATCTCTGTATCCAAATTCCAAAGGGATTAAACGATTCCTTGAATCGCAAATGAGAGATCGATAAAATTAATGGACATGAGTGTGTTACGTCGGTAAAACTGTTCAAAGATAAATGGCTTGTAAATATTGAGGAGACTGCTACAATTGGTTTTTATGAATCTAGTAAAACTGTTTGCATGGCTCTTCAGCGAAAATTTGGACAAAGAGGCTATTTGGACTCGTTAGAGGTTGTTCAAAAGAAGCCGTCGTATTGGATATTACTAATTACCCGAGTATTCTGCCTCCAAGCCGTATCGGTAAGTCCAGCGTTCAGTTGTGAGGTAATAGGATTTTTACGCCAATCGGCTTGAAATTTTATGTGAAAAGTACTTAGGGCCTGTAGGACCTGAGGCTGATGATTTTCAGAAGAAAGTCCCCTTCTCCAAACTTAACCCAAAAGTGCTGAGATCCTGTCGAAACGTTTGGGGCAAATGATTTCTGTCAAACGGACAGAAGTGACGAATTTCTAAGATGTACGCCTTTCTCAAACCCTACGTTCTTTCTGCACTAAAGTATCACGATTTACTTTCTATTAAGGTGCCTACGAACAAGATGACTTTAATTGAAAAAGTTTGGACCGCTGACCTCAACAGATTTGGTATTAGCAGGTTTGAAAGTTTTATTAATCAGGTTTGTCGTCCCCTTATCGCGGAGATTCAAATGCAATCAAGAATCGTCAAGCATGTTGATCTGCAGAGATATGAATGCTAGTCTTTCTACCTTTTATTCGTTTCCGATGCATTTTAGGGTAGGGAAACAAATTTTTTTTTTTATAAATGTTGCACAATGATTTTAACCAATACTGCAACACAATGACACAGTTACTATAATTTATTTGTAAAGGCTCTACGTAGCTAATCAATCGGTGACATAGAATCTCTGTTTTATAGTCAAATGTTTTGGAACCAACAAACAGGTAATATTTGCTTAAGTAACGTAACAAGATCTTGCCGATACTGCATTTTAAGAAATAGCCTCCCCAAATGTGATAGGCGTAGTGATGTTGCGCAAAGTAATTCAACATTATTTTGTATGTCTAGTCAATTTTAAAATGACAACATTATTAATCATTAGCGTATAACACGGCATTGTGAGATTATTTTTAAGAATTGTGTCACGATTCCTTTTCTTTTGAGAATCTCTTGTTTTGAGCGTGTAACTTAAAAGATTTCAGATATTGAGACAACCACAAAGTTCAGCTGTTGATGGGAAAGAAACAAATTCCAAATGTTACTCTAACGATACTTTTGTCGGTGAGGCTGCGCAGAGATTTTTGCAACACATTATATTTCTACGAAACACGAATCAAGTTGTCATTGTAATAGTTATAGTAGGAGTAGTCCTCATGGAATGGCTGAATAATTGCGGTAAAGGTTTTTGCAGTAAAACCAGTCGCTATTATATTAGTAGTAATAATAATAGATACAACAGTAGGCTTTGTAAAAGCAATTGGGCTAGAAGCTGTTGCAAGATTGGTTATACGGTAGGAATATTAATTGCATAGTTAATTATTTCCAGGCCAGGGCTAGTAAGGGTCAGAATGATAGTTGAGTAGTAGTACTAATGGTAGTAGCAGCGAGATTGGGTCTATTCAGGTGAAACTAAGATTTTATTTGTGAGCTGAGTCGCTTATCTACATCGTAACATCTCCAGGTTGCTGATATTCAATAACACCGAACAATACTAATCATGTTAAAGTATCCTTCAATACAGGTTACCATGGAAACTGGAAGCCTTTTCTGATTAGTTGAAGCTATAACAATCTCTTTCTCTTTTTAACACCTGTAATAAACAGCTCAAAGAAGCTTAGACAAAACGACAAAAACGGCCAAAAAAATTCAACAAAATAGATTTTAAACAATTGGATTTTGCATGTTCCACTTTTCCAAAAACAATATTTGAATTTATCAATTTTAGATATTACAAAGGAAATTGGGATAGTGACCATATTATCGTTAGTTAGTGTGTTTATTCAATTCTTTCAGTTAGTCCCTGAAGCCGCGCCACGCCGAAATGATAGTGGGGATTGTGTGACTCTGTATCGGCGGCGGCGCGCCGCCAGGCGAGCCAACATTTTTTGGCGGCGCACCGCCGATTTTAGACCGGCGGCGTGCCACGGCGCGCCGATTTTTCTGATTATAAATAATAATAAAAATTCAACTTCACCAAGCACGTTCAACCTCGATTTTAGTAAGGATTTTTAAATGGTTGGCTAAAAACATACAAGAACAATATGACAAAACAGGAATTTGTTGGGCCATGCGGAAAGTGTTTATGTTCACCGTCGATCAGACCAAGTAGAATTCTCATTTTTAGCCACTAGACCCAGGGAAACCTATGTTGTGTTTATGTTTAACATCGCATTGTTCTTATAAAAACCCGTGTTTAGTCATGTCCTTCTTATTAATGATTTGGGCTAATGTGTGTATAAATTTCAAAGTTTGAAGTTCAAACATCTCCTGTTCATCAAATACATACGAAAAGGAAGTGAAAAAAAAAAATAACAACATCGAAAAAACACTGTATAAAAGTCAGATACCATGGCTTAACAAAACCAACAATTTTAAATCAGCGGTTACATCACTTCACTTACAATTCATGTAACAAAAGTGAGTTTGTTCACTCTGCCTGGAGCCATTGATCTTTTTGCAGTCACTGTCAGCCCTGTCGTGCTAAAAAGCCGTTTAGCTGGGGCACATGTGGTCGGTACAGCCAGAACTTGACGAGCGTAAACTGCCACTCGCGGGATCTGATACTAGTATTGGACCTTGGGATCCCACAGAATGCTGCAAATGGGCTTCTTCTTCGTATCTGCGGAAATAATATGTTTTATAAGGGAGAACAAACCTGCACCTTGACATTTAGGGCTCCTGCACCCTACACTACAGGAGGAACTAAACTGCACCTTCACCCTCTTTTCTTATCAACACGGAATAACCCTCCGAAATTCTTTTCTGAAAGAAGTGGTCAAGCTATAACGTTTCAAGTCAATGTTTAAGCCTACTTCAACTTCAGTGTGCTCTGCTAACTGTGCAAAAAAAAAAAAAAATGTAATTCATTTCTATAGATATATTTATATACTAGCTCTAAATAATCTACCTAGCGGGAAACTACCGCAAATCAGCATCGATAAATAAATGAAACCCAAAACGAACAAAAATAACAATAAATAACTTAGTCAAACTCAAAACGAACAGAAATTAACATAAGTTGGGCTCAAAACCCCTATGCCTTCCCAAGGCCTGAACATAATTTTCACTTTACTGAAAAAATATAAATGTTTTTACTTTTATAACTTTAATAAATCAATAATATTAACATTTTGATCACTACATATCAGTATAAGTATATTAAACTGACAATGCATATTCATTTGTATTTTTTTCAGTTAAGTATAAATTATGTTCTGGCCCTGGGAAGACATAGAGGTTTTGAGCTCTACTCATGTTAATTTCTATTCGTTTTGAGTTTGACTAGGTTATTTATTGTAATTACTGTTTGTTTTGGGTTCCATTTATTTATCGATGCTGATTTGTGATACTGTCCCGCTTAGTAGATTATTTGACTTTAATTTTGCTCATTTATGGTTTAATGGAGTTCTTTACTTTTCTTTGAAGAAACTTATTTTTTGGAAACAGTTCTTTTAATTAATTTCTGTTCGTTTTATATTGACATAGTCTTTTCAGGGACAAAGAAAATAATACTTCAAATCTTTTTGTTTTTTTAAGAATTTAAGTTTGGCCTGCTGTTTGCATGCTGGAAAACAATTTTCAGCAAAATTTAACAACATAGACCCTTATAAAAATCTGGACACAAATAGTAGTGTTTACTTTAGTTTCATGCCTCCTCTAGTTGACCTGAAATGGAAAACTTGATGACATTCGCAAAAAAATTTGTTTACTTTCTTTGATAGCTTGGATACACTTACGCTATTTTGATTTAGTCAAATTTTAAGAGCAGAAGAAGCCCTGAAAGTTTGAACATAATACCCTCAGGTGTTCTTGGGATACTGCTGAGATGCCTTATTGGGAATTAGAATAAACACAGTGCATTTGATTTAATTTTAAGGCAACATTTACTTTTTAAAAATAAAGGAAAATGGGAGGGGGGGGGTGGTAGGGGGATTAGTTTCCCTCCAATTACTTTCGACTATTAAAAAGGACATCAGCCCTTTCTATTTTCAATCGAATGAGCCCTTTTCGAAGTTCCTACGACAACTCCTTCGATACGAAGTGCCCTGGTCTAAACAACAACAACAACAAAAAAAATGATACATTATACCCACATCGATCTCTACTATAAAAATCTCAAGCCTTCCAATCATTTTCGATTATTAAAAAGGGCACTGGGTTTATCGATTTCCAAACTAATGATCCCTTTTTGAGTTTCTACGACAACGCTTCCTATAAAAACCTTATATGCCCCAGGGAATAAATTACAACCCTTACCCTAAGGGCTGTGAGGGTGGTTGTCATCCTCTAAGACCTAATTTCCAGAACTTTCAACTATGTTAAACAAAATGGCTATCTCAAAATTTTGATTGGATGTTTTTCGGGAAATGGTGGGCGTGGAAGGGGTGTTAGTTGCATTCCAATCATTTTCGAATATTAAAAAGGGCACAAGCCACTCCAATCTCTAATTGAATGAGCACTTTTCGAAGTTTCTACGACAACTTCTTCGATATGAAGTGCCCTGGTCTAAAGGAAAAAAAAAATAATACATTGTGCCAACATCGTTCTTATATATCTCCAGAGCATAACTACAAAACCCTTGCCCTAAGGGTTGTGGGGGAGTAACCTCCTCAAAAAATATATTTTCTCTCTGGAAATCAGTTACTCTGAACAAAATGGCTATCTTAAAATTTTGATTGGATGTGTTTGGGGAAATGGAGGGCGTGGAATGGGTGTTAGCTGCCTTCCAATCACTTTCGACTATTAAAAGGGGCACTAGCTATTCCAATTTCCAATCGAAAGAGCCTTTTTTGAAGTTTCTACGACAACTCCGATACGAATTGCCCTGGTATGAAAAAAAAAAAAAAAAAAAATAATACATTGTGACAACATTGTTCTTTTATTATACAGCTCGATTGCGCTGCCTATGAAAACATCCTGAATTGCCTAATGCTCTTTTACCTACCTCTTTTCATCCGAAAAATCAGAAAGAAAATCAACAGAATTTTAAAGCGGAAGGTAGAATTTTTTTTTCAAGAAAAATATCTTCTCCTTCCTACGAACCGATATACATGGCGAGAGCCCTGGTATAAAGGAAAAAAAAAAATACATTGTGCCAACATCGTTCTTATATACCTTCAGAGCATAACTACAAAACCCTTGCCCTAAGGGTTGTGGGGGAGTAACCTCCTCAAAAAACATATTTTCTCTCTGGAAATCAGTTACTCTGAACAAAATGGCTATCTTAAAATTTTGATTGGATGTGTTTGGGGAAACGGCGGGCGTTGAAGGGGTGCTAGCTGCCTTCAAATTACTTTCGACTATAAAAAGGGCACTAGCTATTCCAATTTCCAATCGAATGAGCCCTTTTTGAAGTTTCTACGACAACTCCGATACAAATTGCCCTGTTATGAAAAAAAAAAAAAAAATAATACATTGTGACAACATTGTTCTTTACTTATGCAGCGCGATTGCGCTGCCTATGATAGCATCCTGAATTGCCTAATGCTCTTTTAACTATCTCTTTTTATCCGAAAAATCAGAAAGAAAAATGAACAGAATTCTTCTTCTTCTAATTCACAGCAGGCGGGCTTTTCAGTAAAACTATTTAGCCCTTTTTGTTTTGCTTCACTCTGTGGGCTACAGAGCTACTGGCTTGATTGCCTCATATTTATTAGATATATTCAGATATCTTTCAGCAGATCTTTCGACTCTAGGAGTTCAAATATAATATGATAGATGTCGATTTCTATGCTCTGTGTGCAGGTATAGTTGGCTAGGCTCTTGGCTGATAGTGGGATTTTGTGGTGTTTGAAGTATTTTAACAGTTTACAAAGCAAGGTATGCTGTGCAGACGTCAGCATATTACATTCAAATAGGCAATGGTCAATTGTTTCATTATTCATATTACAATGCCTGCAAAGAGGGGACAGCGGAATTGAACCACTTGAATTAGAAAGCTTATATGAGAATGCAAGGAAATTTAGTCCATTTGTTACAGAACGAATTCTATGATTAGAAATATACTTATAGGGAAAGGGGGAGAGGATAGGATTAATCTTATTAAAATTAATATCTGACAGACTCCACCGGTAAATATCTCTAATTGTGATTGGTCTCCCACTTGGCTGGTCAATATTTATAGCATTTTTTGCTATTTCATCAACCTGATGATTACCACTTATGCCAGAGTGGCTAGGAATGTACTGAAAGTAAGTTTTTATGCCACTTGAAGCAAGATTATCAATAATACTGTGACAATGATAAGTGTCAATGTCCAACGTATATTGAGGAGCTGAGGCCAGCAACTCAAGGCTTGATGAAGAGTCGGAATAGATGATAATATTATTCGAGTTTTCAATCAAAGATTGGTTTTGCTTAAGGTGTTCTAATGCAATGATTATGTCATTTAACTAAGCAGACATTATAGATAAATTATTAAATAATCTCTCGCCCAGTGCAATTTTCAGGTGAGGAAGGAAAACACCACTTGCAACCTTCTCATTCATTTTTGACCCATCAACAAATATTAGGAAGTGATTTTTATAGGTAATTGTATTAAGTTCTGCAAATTTTTTCTGGACAAAAGCAATGGGGGTTAAATCTTTATTCCATTTTGAATATTCAGTATTTATTATGGGAAATGACCAATTCCATGGAGGGGATTGGGGGAAAGTAGGTGCAATAGACTTTGCTGGTACAGGGAACTTCTTTTGAATATTCGCATACTCATCTGCAATACCTCTATACATGGCTGAATTTCTTAACCAATTATGTAATGTTTGTGAGCTATTTGATTCAATTTTTGTAAGATGTTTTGTCAAGAGAAAGCTACGTCTCTCCCTTATTGTTGTTAATCCACTCTCCATAAGAAGAAACTAGGTGCTTGTGGGTTTCCTAAGACCAAATATGAGACGTATTATATCATTTTGTGTTGTTTCAATTTTTTTGCATCGGGGTCTTTGCACGAGCACCATAGCCAATGAGCCCATAGTCAATATGGGGTCTTATATGTGATTTATAAAACTGGAGTAAGGTTTTCTCCTTACAACCCCAGGGTGTGGAAAGAAGTCTTTTTAGTATATTTGCTTTTCTATAGCATTTTTTTATTGTGTTTGAAATGTGGAGGTGGAAATTTAGTTTTTGGTCAAGCATGAGACCTAGGTAATAAATATGATTATCTTCTGGAATAGTTGTTTTATTTAGAGTTAGTTTTGCATTAACATGGTTTCGCTTCCGGTGAAATTGGATTATTTTTGACTTGTTGGGTGCAATGGGTAAATCTGAATGCTGAGAGAATTTTTCAAACTGGAAAAGTGACTTCTGCAGATTTGACTGTGCTATCTGAAAGGTGTTGCCAGATGACCATAGCACCAGATCATCAGCATATTGTAGATTCGTGTGGGGTAAGTTCATGTCCCAGAGATAGAGGGCAAAAAGGAGGCAACTGAGGACTGCTCCCTGAGGTAGGCCTTTGGATATTGTCTCTTGGGGTGAAGAGGCTGAACCAACACAAACAATGAAACTTCGCACTTCTATGAAGGATTTAATAAAGGATACTAGCTTAGGAGGTACTCCAAGGTTTGCAAGTTTATTTAAAAGGATTTGGTGGTTCACATTGTCATATGCTCCTTCAAAATCTAGGAAAGCTGCCACTAGGATATTATTTTTCGAGAAAGATTCATTTATTGCATTTGTTAGCAAAATGAAAGCATCTGTTGAGGAGTGGTGTTTCCTGAATCCAGTTTGAGTGTGTGGGATCATGTTATTTTTCTCAACAAACCAGAGGAGTCTGTGATAAATCATTTTCTCCATCATTTTCCCCATCTCAGGTGTAGTCATTATGGGCCTATAAGACTCAGGGTTATTTTTTGGTTTATTTTTCTTTAGGATTGGTAGGAGGGACGAACATTTCCAAATATTGGGGAATCTAGAAGATGCCCAAGCGTGATTATAACAATTTAGCAGTTCTTGTTTGTATGAAGGTGTGAGATTCTTTATCCATGTAGGGTGTATATTGTCATAGCTACTGCTAGTTTTGGACCTAATATGATGTATTGCATTATTCAATTCCTGGATTGAAAATGGATTAGTTATGTACTCGGATCCTGGGCGTGGTTGGTAACTAGGGTTCATAGGAATTGTAGACAGTTTGCTTTGATTTTTTGATGTTAGCTTATTAATAAAAAGAGTTGCAAATAGGTTAGCCTTTTCATTATCATTGTCATAATGGGTATTATTATGTACAAGTTCATACAGAAGTGGGTTGGGAGAAGTATTTTTCCCCCATATTTGGCTTATGATTTTATGTATAATTGGCTCCTTTGTTTCTCTGGAGAGATTATTTGCAACATTATTCCAGTATTTATATTTAGCATCTATTATAGTCCTTTTTAGATTAGATTCTGCTTGTAATTTTTTTAAATATGTAGTAGGTGTTGGTTTTTTTATGAATTCTGTCCTAGCTGCCTTTTTTATCCTCCATTTATTTAGGCACTCATTTGTCCACCATGCTTTAGGAATTTGTTTAGGGAATGTTTTCTTAGGTGTTGTCCTGGGGATAGCATGATTAGCAGTATTTATTAGTAAAGATGTCGACGCTTCAGCATGTGTGTCAACTGTTGTGTTAGAAATGCATGAACATTGGGTGAAACTTGTAATTTCATCATTTAGCTTATTTTGGAAAATAGACCAATTTGTTTTAGTGTTGATATATTTGGAGGTATGAGATAAAGTTTCAGCAGGTTCATTTATGGAGCAAACTATAGCAAAGTGGTCTGTACATAGACTATCAATTTTATTTATGTAAATTTTGTTCAAAAAATTTAATGACACAATTTGTAGGTCAATTAGGGAGAATTTGCCACTTTTGGGGTTGAAATATGTATTCAGGTTTGGAGGGGTAGCAACAGCTAATTCATTATTATTTGAAGTCATATGCTCAATAAATTTACCAGCTTTATATGCTGGTTTATTCCCCCACAAAAGGCTGTGGGCATTGAAATCACCACAAATAATGATATTTTTTAACATATTAGAATTATTTATATAATTAAAGAAATCCTTGGCATCTGTAGTCTGGCCATTAGGGTTATAAAAGCTTATAATGTAGGTTTTTAAATTATTCAGCCAAACACTTATACCAATTACATCAACATCATTTTCAAAATCTGGAAAATTGATGCCACAAAATTTTATATTATTATTAGCTAATAAAGCTATACCACCTCCTTTTCTATCTGAAGATCTATCCTTTTTCGGGATAGTATATACCAGAGACTTAATTTGTTGATTTTGGGTTAAATGAGTTTCCTGGAGGCAAGCAATATTAATGGAATTATTATTCATAAATGATATTAGTTCATTTAGCTTATTTTTTGTGAGTGGTCTTACATTCGATTGGAGTATTGATAAATGTTGTATTGTTGATTTATTCTTCATATGACTGTGTATCAATGTTCAGCTTTGTTAAAAGTAAAGCAAGATCTTTTTTTGCTTGAATGAGCATATCATCTGGGATGTAGATTTTTGCCAATTCTGCAATAATTTTTGTTTTCTGTAGTTGATGTATGTTCATGGCCTGAACTGCATTACAGTTTAGAATGAATAAGCATACATTTGGGGATTGCATTTTTGGTAGTGCATCCTGTTTGTTGGTTAAGGGATTGATTCCTGGTAGTGTTTCTGGTTTGTTTCTTCTTGGGAGGGAGGGCCAGGCTGGCCTCATCTCACCGGACAAGGAGGCTAGTTGGCTTGGTGATTCCTTCTGATCGGGATTTGAGCTAGGGGGCTTAGAAGAGGGTGTTTTCTATGGGGTGCTTGATGCATTGGGGGCATTTGACTTGGGGGTTTTGGTTGGTTTCATTACAGGCTTTATTTGGTATTTTTGGGCAGCATTTGCTTCCATTGCTGCAAAGGGGTATGGGATGGCCTTCTCTGTTGATATTTGGAGTGTTAGAGCTCTTTTCTTGTATGCAGGGCATAATGATCTATTTGTAGATTCATGTGGGCCTTTGCAATTGATGCATGTAGGCTGAGTCTTGTTGCAAGTTGTCAGCTCTTTAGGATGGAAAGATTTACAATTACTACACTCTTGGAGAATTTCATTGCATTTGTTTGTCGTGTGTCCCAATTTGAAACACTTCTGACACTGAATAGGCTTAGGTTTGTATTCCTTGTGTGGTTTGATTTGCCCAAATAGGAATAATTTTTCTGGGATATCAATTTTATCCTTTAGTGTGAATAAGAAGGATCTACTATTTTTTAGGCCATTTGAGTTAGATTTTCCTAGTTGGGTAACATCCTCAACTGGGATTGTGTTTCCAGCCCTATCTGAAAGGCCTTCTTTTAACTCCTGAGTAGATATCTCTGGGGGAACATTATAGACTACTATTTTTGTTGGTGATTGTTTTGGGTTCCAATTAGATGCAATAATTGGGGTATTCAGAAGGGATTTAAGGTTAATTATTGTATCTGCTGATTTCTGATCTTCTACAGCTATTAGCAGAGATGTTAATGTTAAGAGAGAACATTGATTTTAGTAATTTAAAAATTGCAACTCTTATTGCAGTTATCATTTTTATTTCTCTGGGGGTAGTGGGAGTAATTTTAAGGTAAATTCTTAAGTTTTTGGAGGGATGATCTTGGGCAGAGAGAGGGAACATTCTTTCCATTGGGGAGATTTTTTTCATTTTTTTTGAGTTTTTACAGGGGATCTCTTGACACCCATTATCATTATTTATAGTTGTATTAGCCCCTACACTTATCATTGTGCTATTTTCCGAATTGGAGCTATCATTAGAACTTTGAGATAGTGTGCTTGACCAGCCAGGATGGATATCTTTCACTATGACACTTTCACAGGAATTTTATTTGGTATCTGGGGGGACTTTTTTTTTTTGGAGGACTTCTAATCATTGCCTATTGGAAAAAGCTTTCAACACAAAACTAAAACAAGAAGTGAAAAATAGATAATATCAAACAATCTGCACTATACTCCGGGGAGTATAAACACCACAGTATAGCCCTGAGGATGACTTGAGCAGAATTGGTTTAGTACAACTGCTGATTAGAAGAGATAATAATCACAAGAAAATATATTTCGATTTTCTTATACGGTTGCTGTTGTGACCTGTTGTGGTTGCTGATAATGAATGGAAGGTAGAATTTTAAAGTGGACGGTAGAATTCTTCTTCTTCTTCTATTTAACAGCAGGCGGGATTCTTAGTAACACTATTTAGCCCTTTTCCTTTTGCTTCACTCTGTGGGCTACAGAGCTACTGGCTTGATTGCCTCATATTTATTAGATATATTCAGATATCTTTCAGCAGATCTTTCGACTCTAGGAGTTCAAATATAAGATGATAAATTTCGATTTCTGTGCTCTGTATGCAGGTATAGTTGGCTAGGCTCTTGGCTGATAGTGAGATTTTGTGGTGTTTGAAGTATTTTAACAGTTTACACAGCAAGGTATGTTGTGCAAACATCAGCATAATACATTCAAATAGGCAATGGTCAATCGTTTCACTATTCATATTACAATGCCTGCAAAGAGGGGACAGGGGAATTGAACCACTTGAATTAGAAAGCTTATATGAGAATGCAAGGAAATTTAGTCCATTTGTTCCAGCACGAATTCTATGATAAATTTTAAAAAGATACTTATTGGGAAAGGGGGAAAGGATAGGATTAATCTTATTAAAATTAATATCTGATAGCCTCCATCGGTAAATATCTCTAATTGGGAATGGTATCCCACTTGGCTGGTCAATATTTATAGCATTTTTTACTATTTCACCAACCTGATGACTACCAGTTATGCCAGAGTGGCTAGGAATGTACTGAAAATAACTTTTTATGCCACTTCAAGCAAGATTATCAATAATACTGAGACAATGATAAGTGTCAATGTCCAACTTATATTGAAGAGCTGAGGCCAGCAACTCAAGGCTTGATAAAGAGTCGGAATAGATGATAATATTATTCGAATTTGCAATCAAAGGTTGGTTTTGCTTAAGGTGTTCTAATGCCATGATTATGGCATTTAACTCAGCAGACATTATAGATAAATTATTAAACAATCTCTCTCCCATTGCAATTTTCAGGTGAGGAAGGAAAACACCACTTGCAACCTTTTCATTCATTTTTGACCCATCAATAAATATTTGGAAGTGATTTTTATAAGTAATTGTATTAAGTTCTGCAATTTTTTTCTGGACAAAAGCAATGGGGGTTAAATCTTTATTCCAATTTGAAAATTCAGTATTTATTATGGGAAATGACCAATTCCATGGAGGGGATTGGGGGAAAGTAGGTGCAATAGACTTTGCTGGTACAGGGAACTTCTTTTGAGTATTGGCATACTCATTTGCAATACCTCTATACATGGCTGGATTTCTTGACCTATTATATAACGTGAGTGAGCTATTTGATTCAATTTTTTTGTAAGATGTTTTGTCAAGAGAAAGCTACGTCTCTCCCTTATTGTTGTTAATCCACTCTACATAAGCAAAAACTTGGTGCTTGTGGGTTTCCTAAGACCAAATATGAGACGTATTATATCATTTTGTGTTGTTTCAATTTTTTGCATCTGGGTCTTTGCACATACACCATAGACGATGAGCCCATAGTCAATATGGGGTCTTATATGTGATTTATAAAAGTGGAGTAAGGTTTTCTCCTTACAACCCCAGGGTGTGGGAAGAAGTCTTTTTAGTATATTTGCTTTTCTATAGCATTTTTTTATTGTGTTTGAAATGTGGAGGTGGAAATTAAGTTTTTGGTCAAGCATGAGACCTAGATAATAAATATTATTATCTTCTGGAATAGTTGTTTTATTTAGAGTTAGTTTTGAATTAACATGGTTTGCTTCCGGTGAAATTGGATTATTTTTGACTTGGTGGGTGCAATAGGTAAATCTGAATGTTGAAGAGAATTTTACAAACTGGAAAAGTGACTTTTGCAGATTTGACTGTGCTGTCTGAAAGGCGTTGCCAGATGACCATGGCACTAGATCATCAGCATATTGTAGATTCGTGTGGGGTAGGTTCATGTCCCAGAGATATAGGGCAAATAGGAGGCAACTGAGGACTGCTCCCTGAGGTAGGCCTTTGGATATTGTCTTTTGGGGTGAAGAGGCTGAACCAACACAAACAATGAAACTTCGCACTTCTATGAAGGATTTAATAAAAGATACTAGCTTAGGGGCTACTAGCTTAGGGGGTACTCAAAATCTAGGAAAGCTGCCACTAGGATATTATTTTTTGAGAAAGATTCATTTATTGCATTTGTTAGCAAAATGAAAGCATCTGTTGAGGAGTGGCATTTCCTGAATCCAGTTTGAGCGTGTGGGATCATATTATTTTTTTTCAACAATCCAGAGGAGTCTCTGATAAATCATTTTCTCCATTATTTTCCCCATCACAGGTGTAATCATTATGGGCCTATAAGACTCAGGGTTATCTTTGGGTTTATTTTTCTTTAGGATTGGTAGGAGGGACGAACATTTCCATATATTGGGGAACCTAGAAGATGCCCAAGCGTGATTATAACAAATTGGAAGTTCTAGTTTATAGGAAGGTGTGAGATTCTTTATCCATGTAGGGTGTATATTGTCATAGCTGCCGCTAGTTTTGGTCCTAATATGATGTATTGCATTATTCAATTCCTGGATTGAAAATGGGTTAGTTATGTACTTGGATCCTGGGCGTGGTTGGTAACTTGGGTTCATAGGAATTGTGGACAGTTTGCTTTGATTATATGATGTTAGATTATTAACAAAAAGAGTTGCAAATAGGTTAGCCTTTTCATTATCATTGTCATAATGTGTATTATTATGTATGAGCTCATACAGGAGTGGGTTGGAGGAAGTCTTTTTCCGACAAATGTGGTTTATGACTTTATGTATAATTGACTCATGAGTTTCTCTGGAGAGATTATTTGCAAAATTATACCAGTATTTATATTTAGCATCTATTATAGTCCTTTTTAGATTAGATTCTGCTTGTAATTTTTTAATATATGTAGTAGGTGATGGTTTTTTTAATGAATTCTGTCCTAGCTGCCTTTTTTATACTCCATTTATTTAGGCTTTCATTTGTCCACCATGCTTTAGAGATTTTTTAGGGAATATTTTCTTAGGTGCTGTCCTGGAGATAGCATGATTAGCTGCATTTATTAGTAAAGATGTCAAGGCTTCAGCTTGTGTGTCAACTGTTGTGTTAAAAATGCATGAACTTTGGGTGAAACTTGTAATTTCATCATTTAGCTTATTTTGGAACATAGACCAATTTGCTTTAGTGTTAATATATTTGGAGGTATGAGATTAAGTTTCAGCAGGTTCATTTAGGGAGCAAACTATAGCAAAGTGGTCTGTACATAGACTATCAATTTTATTTATGTAAATTTTGTTCATAAAATTTAATGACACAATTTGTAGGTCAATTGTGGAGAATTTGCCACTTTTGAGGTTGAAATATGTATTCAGGTTTGGAGGGGTAGGAACAGCTAATTCATTATTATTTGAAGTCATATGCTCAATAAATTTACCAGCTTTATTTGCTGGTTTATTCCCCCACAAAAGGCTGTGGGCATTGAAATCACCACAAATAATGATTTTATTTAACATATTACAATTAGTTATATAATTAAAGCAATCCTTGGCATCTGTAGTTTGACCAATAGGGTTATAAAAGCTTATTATGTAGGTTTTTAAATTATTCAGCCAAACACTGATACCAATTACATCAACATCATTTTCAAAATCAGGAAAATTGATGCCACAAAATTTTATATTATTATTGACTAATAAAGCTACCCCACCTCCTTGTCTCTCTGAAGATCTATCTTTTCTTAGGATAGTATATCCCAGAGACGTAACTTGTTGATTTTGGGTTAAATGAGTTTCCTGGAGGCAAGCAATATTAATCGAATTATTATTCATAAATGATATTAGTTCATTTAGCTTATTTTCTGTGAGTGATCTTACATTCCATTGGAGTATTGATAAATGTTGTGTTGTTGATTTATTCTTCATATCACTGTGTATCAATGTTCAGCTATGTTCAAAAGTAAAGCAAGATCTTTTTTTTGCTTGAATGAGCATACCATCTGGGATGTACATTTTTGCCAATTCTGCAATAATTTTTGTTTTCTGTAGTTGATGTATGTTCATGGCCTGAACTGCATTACAGTTTAGAATGAATAAGCATATATTTGGGGATTGCATTTTTGGTTGTGCATCCTGTTTGTTGGTTAAGGGATTGATTCCTGGTAGTGTTTCTGGTTTGTTTCTTCTTGGGAGGGAGGGCCAGGCTGACCTCATCTCACCGGACAAGAAGGCTTGTTGGATTGGTGATTCCTTCTGATAGGGATTTGAGCTAGGGGGCTTAGAAGATGGTGTTTTATATGGGGTGCTTGATGCATTGGGTGCATTTGACTTGGGGGTTTTGGTTGGTTTCATTACAGGCTTTATTTGGTATCGTTGGGCACCATTTGCTTCTATTGCTGCTAAGGGGTATGGGATGGCCTATTCTGTTGATATTTGGAGTGTTAAATCTCTTTTCTTGTAGGCAGGGCATAATGATTTTTTTGTAGATTCATGTGGACCTTTTCAATTGATGCATATAGGCTGAGTGTTGTTGCAAGTTGTCAGCTCTTTAGGATTGAAAACTTTACAATTACTACACTCTCGGAGAATTTCATTACATTTGTTTGTTGTGTGTCCCAGTTTGAAATACTTCTGACACTGGATAGGCTTAGGTTTGTAGTCCTTGTGTAGTTTAATTTCCCTAAATAAAAAGAATTTTACTGGGATATCAATTTTATCCTTCAGTGTGAATAAAAAGGATCTACTAGTTTTTAGGCCATTGGAGTTATGTTTTCCAAGTTGAATGACATCTCCAGCTGGGGTTGTGTTTCCAGCCCTATCTGAGAGCCCTTCTTTTAACTCCTGAGTAGATATCTCTGAGGGAACATTATAAACTGCTATTTTTGTTGGTGATTGTTTTGGGTTCCGATTAGATGCAATAATTGGGGTATTCAGAAGGGATATTAGGTTAATTATTGTACCTGCTGATTTCTGATCTTCTACAGCTATTAGTAGAGATCCATCACGGTTAATATAAAGAGAGAACATTGATTTTATCAATTTAAAAATTGCAACTCTTATTGCAGTGATCATTTGTATTTCAAAGGTGGTAGTGGAATTAATTTTAAGGTACATTCCTAAGTTTTTGGAGGGAGGATCTTGGGCAGGGAGAGGGGAAATGCTTTTAATTGTGGAGATTTTTTTTCTGATTTTAGAGCTTCTAGAGAGGACCTCTTGAAACCCAAATCATTATCATCATTTATGGTTACATTCGCCCCTACACTTATCATTGTCCTATTCTTCAAACTGGAGCTATCATAAGAACTTTCAGATAATATGCTTGACCATCCAGGTTGGATATCTTTCACTATGGCAGTTTCACTTGACTTTTATTTTGGATCTGGGGGAACTTTTTTTTTGAGGACTTCTAAACATTGCATATTTAAAAAACCTTTAAACACAAATATAAAACTAAAAAAAAAGAAGGGGAAAAAAGAATGATATCAAACCTTCTGCATTATACTATGGGGAGGAAACCCCACAGTATAGCCCTGAAGATGAGTTGAGCAGGATTGGTTTGGTACGACTGCTGATTAGAAGCGATAATATACACAAGAAAATATACTTTAATTTTCTTATAAGGTTGCTGTTGCTTGAATAGTTGTTTAAGGCTTGTAATAGTTGTTTAAGGAGTTAACAATGATCCAGCACTATTCATTATTTAGTTTTTTCCTTAATATTTGAAAAGAATTTTTAGTTTCAAGAAAAATTTCTTCTTCTCCTTTCTATGAACCGATATACATGGCGAGCCCAAGATGACAGTATTTATTTTTAAGAAACAGATTAGCCAGGATGATGGTTGAAGCCCGGAGGTCGATATCGATAACCAAAAAATATACAAAAAAACAAAAAAACACGGCGGCGTATTAGTGACGCCGCCGCCGTTTCTTTTTCGGCGGCGCGCCGCCGACTTTTCGGCGCGGCTTCGGGGTCTACTTTCAGTACGGTACTAAATTGCATTCTCAGTTTAGCCAAAATCTGCTTCAACGAAAACAGAAAACGATGTCGGTACCGCAGAAATTTTAAAATAAAAGTTTGCAGTGCATTTCCAAATAATAGAGTGGTCAACTTTAAATACTTGTTATATCATGAGTAAGTAGGAAACTGCACATCTATGTCATGAAGTATCTAATCTCGGCAAGGTATCCGGTAAAATTCCACTTTTGGCCATCTTGGAAAGGGGTTAGGTCAGGAAATTGAAACCTTTAGGGATGGGTCTACAGGCTAAAGTATGTCCCAGGAAGGTATTTTGAAGTACATATCTCCACTTCTTCTCCCTCTAGAGGAATGTGGAATTTTATTTCTCATGTAAATGGGAGGTAAGTTTAAACTTTACCCCCACCCCCTAATGTGCAAAAATATACCCTGAATTAGTATATAGGGGGGGGAGATAAAATTCATTTCCAACAAAATGGTAATTATATTTGGAAAGAGCATAAAAAAAGGAATCGAGTGGTATATTCACTTTATTCATAAGTCAATAATATGATTTGGTAAAAAATTACCCTGAAACCTTATAAATTGGGATTTAGCAAAGTTGTGAAGCTGAAAATAATTTTGTTGTACTTAATTTAAGCAGAAGATCTATTTTTCAAGGTTTCACTTTGATAACAGACTGATTTTTAAAGGTCAGGTCAGGACCCTCTAGAGAGAGGAGTATAGGTAGGCTACTTCAAAGTACTTTCCTAGGACATACTTTGGTCAATATATATAAAATCACATTACTGAATTTAAAATAAAGTAAATACACCATTTGATGCCTTTTTTTATGCTGATTACAAATATAATAAGCATTTCTATCGGACATGAATTCAAGCCCCCCCCCCTTATATAGGCTATACCTAACCTAACCCAGAATTGGTCGAGATAGGGGGGGGCTGAAATTCATTTCTGATAGAAATGCTTATTATATTTGTAATAAGCATAAAAAAAGGCGTCAAGTGGTGTATTCACTTTATTCCTAACTCAATAATATGATTTCGTATATATTGACCCATACTTTAGCCTGTAGAACCAACCCTGAAAGTCTCATTTTCCTAATATAACCCTTTTCCAAGAAAGCCAAAAGTAGCTAAAGTAGAATTTTACTGACTAGACAATAATTTTATTAGCCTAACTGTTGGTTTTGTAGCTTATGTATGTTTACTTTAATTTAAGTGTCATTTGCTAATTATTTTGGATAGGCCTATTAAGATTCTTCCTTCACGTTTGGATACTCTCCATCATGACACATTCTGATGTCATAATAATAATTATTATTATTATTTATTTATTGCTCGTCAAAAAAAGGTACAAAAGGTACAGTAGATGGAGTAATCACTAAAGAAAACAAAAAAGAAGAAAAAGAAGGACACAAACACACATTGAAAATTCAAACACATGACAAAAGAAAACTCTTCATTACATTAATACAAACAGTGACTATATGCATTACATTAATATAAAAAAACTATTGTGAACAAATTGCTAGAATATAACGGTTGAAATGTAGATTGCTTTTTACGATTACAGCGTAAGAAATGCTAATTTTACACTCAACATGAGAAATCAGCAAATGACATGTGTGGCCTATAGATGTGCCAATTGGGAGGCCCAGGTATGTAATATGTTCTGAGGGTTTAACAAGAGAACCGTCCGTATTTATAAGAGAAGTAGAGGGATTTTGCCAATTGAAAAGGATTACTTCAGATTTCTCAGGATTAAAAGACAGACTAATTTTTGAATGTTCATCTTTGAGGATTTTGAAATTCTGCTCAATGTGCTGGATCGTGTGGCTGAGATTCAGGATGTCATCAGCATAACAAATAAGAGACATATCAATTCTCCCAAGAATTCATGAAGGGAGACACTTTGCCTGCGTTTCAAGGCCACTATTATTGAACAGGGTTGGGGAAGTGATAGCTCACTGTCTAGTCCCTTTCTTAATGAGGATGGGGTGCTGAAGATTCACAAGCATATTCGAGGGAATCAAAGAGTTTGGCCTCACACAAGAATTAATGCAATTATATAGGGAAGGATGAAGAGCCAACTGCAGGGAAAAACGGGATGGTAGTTTTAAACCCACTTTTAGATTCCTATATAAATCCCTGAGAACACAGACAACTGATGGGTTTACGCCTTGCCTTGCCATATGAAGAAGCATGGACAAATGAATTAAGGAATCGAACGCACATCTAACGTCATGTCCAGCGAGGATCATACTTTCTCACGAAGATCCAGCGTCGGCAAGGGCAGTAAAAACTGCTGTAAGAGCATGAGAACAGCCAAGATTAGCCTGAAAACCGAACTGATATGGGGGAATGTAACATTTCTGTCTTAACTCATCAAGAAAAAGAAGCTCGAAAAGTTTGCATGTCGTAGTAGATGCAGTGATGGGACGGAAAGAGGAGCATTGCAGCTCAGATTTCCCTTTTTTGGGAATTGGAGTCAGATCACCAATGCAGAACAAGGATGGAACAATACCTGTAACAAATATCATTTGCATGAGAAGGCTGAGGTGACGCACCAATAGATAACTTCCATTAATGATGTGTAGAGTGCTCACCTTATCTATCCCACAAGACACTTTCTTTTTAAGTTGGGAAATGGCTTTTATAACAGTGTCACAAGTAACAACAAAATCAAGGTCAGGAGATTCATCAATGAATTTGCAGAGCTCGTCACAAAATTGTGACTCTAAAACAGGATCAGGCTCAGAAAATTCATTTGAAAAATGGGATATCCACTTGGACAAAAGAATGTCATTCGGGTCTGGCAAATTGGAGGAGATAGTATAAGGTAATAGCTTCCACAGAAGATCAGGTGAATTCCTGACCTTCTCAGAATAAAGTGTCTGCATTTTAGATTGATGAAGGGTAAGTTCCTTAGCACAATATTTTTTTGACACTTTTCTCAGTTCATTGACTATTCCTTGACGGGGCATAGGCAATCTCTCCATAATTTGTACCAAAATTTAGCACGGTCACAAGCTTCAGACAGCACTAGATTTCCTGACCACCCGGGAACTTGGGTACCAACACGTATTTTTTTAAGAGGAACTGCCCTTTTTTCAGCACACAAAAGTGCATGGCAGATTTCTGCAGAGTAGATATCAAGAGTTAATCTAACCTCATTTATGTCTTTATTAGAAGACTTTTGCAGAAGATGAAATGGAACCCGGATCTTGTTTAGGATGCTATCTGAAATTTCAATGTACTGAGATGTGTCAATTTTATTCCAATCGCGAGAAGTATACCACTTGTGCCGGTGAACAGTATAAGCCTGTAACACTGGAATCTGAGAAGCTTCTCGTTTGAAACTAGAAGCAATAGGAAGATGGTCTGAAACTTGAAATTTGGAAACTACCTCAACACAAGGTATATCAAGGTTATATGACACAACATGGTCAAGATTAGATGTGCAAGGCAAGAGGAAGAATGAATGTAAGTAAACTGAGCAGATTTCTGTTGAACTTTAAAATCATCACCAAATATTCCTAATAGTAAAGAAGTACGGATAGAAGCTGAAGACAACCCGCAATTTAAATCACAATTTAAATCACCTATGATCAAACACGGGATTTTCAGTTTAAGGACATCACAAAGACAAGAGCTAAGTTTACTAACTGCTAAAGCAAAATCTCTCTCCGAATCTTCATCTTTGTAATCTGTGGGTAAATACACATTTATTATTGTGCACTCAACTACTCTAACAGCTAAAAAACTATCACAAGAAAAGAAAACACTAGAATTAAGATTCGATGCTACATAAGTAGCAATACCACTGGAAGCTCTGCCTTTAGAAGCACTACGTTTAGCTGGAACCAAGAAAGTTTTGAAAGTGGCACTAATGTCAAGTAAACTAAGGCTGTGGTTGGCCAGGAAATGTTCCTGCAAACAAAGAATATCATGATTATGAAGTATATTTTCAAGAATAGGTCTTTTTTTTATAAGACCACCATTAATATTCTAAGAGAGAAAACGAATATCCATTTATCTACTTAGCTGCCCGTTTATTGGTTTGAGCATTGCCTGGGCATTTGATACTGTAACAGGTGTGATTAAACTCTTTACATGTAATGCAGAACATGTTCCGAACACATGGATTATCCCTGGTGGAAGAGTGCTCCAAGGAACCACAGCAAGAGCACAGTTCTGCGTTCTTACAATCAGCAGCAAAATGTCCTTGCTGATGGCATCTGAAACACCATCTAGGTATGAATATGAAATTCTGGACAGTTAACTTTTCATAACCCACCTTCACAGAATTTTTCAGAAAAGAATCGAGATCACTCTGTTGTTCAAAATAAATCTTGTAGACACGTGACTTGCCACACTGCAAATCTTTGTCTATATTCATAGTGGATATTAGGCTTCCCTATTGTTAGCTTATGACTTTTGTCTATATTGATTTCCATCAGCCAGTTGGACATCCAACTATTGAGCTTGTCAAGGTCCTCTTGTAGAGATTGTGCATTGGCAGCTGTTTTGATTACTTTATACAGCTTGGCATTGTCTGCATACAGTAGAATCTCTGAGTTGATTCCTTCTACTAGATCATTGAGCTACAGGTTATATAAGAGAGGGCCAAGGACCAAGCCCTTGAGAACACTGCTGATTACCTCTACTTCAAGTGTGCTCAAAACTCCATCTATTGATGCTGTTTGAGGCCTTCCAATAAGAAACTGTTTGATCAAATCAACTGTGGTTCCCAGACCAAGGTTGCAGAGTTTGTATAAGAGGTGACATTGAGGTACTTTTTCAAAGGCCTTTTTAACGTCTATGTAAATTACATCAAATTAATCACCCTCATCTGTATGTATTTTCTAGTTTTCCACTGCCAGAGGAAGCTGTGACTCTGCAGACCTTCTCTTCAAGAACCCAGATTGCTTGCTAGTGATTATCTTTCCTTTGCTCATGTGCTCAAGGATGTGGTCAGATATGATAGATTCCAGTATTTTGCAGGTTACACTGATTGGGCGGTAATTTAGAGGATCTTGGCAGTTTCCCTTTTTGTGCAATGGTATCACCATTGCCTTTTTCCAGATACTAGGGAGTTCATTTGACTGTAAGGATTTTTGAAAAGTCATCAATAGGGGCTCTGCAATTAGGATGAAGTCTGTCTGGACCTGGCAATTTGCTTATCCTTAGCTCTTTGAGTTTCTTTAGGACCACCTGTGGGTCTATCTTGACCCTGGGTGTTTGGTCAGAGACTATGGTTTGCAGGGTTGGTAGTAATGACTGAATAGGTTCCTGGGTGAGGACAGTAGTGAAATATATGTTTAGTAAATCTGCTTTTTCTGCAGATCTTTCAACCAGGAGTCCAGTTGTAGGGTTTTTTAAGCTTGGAATATCTGACTTTGCAATGCATTTAGAATTTATGTGGTTCCAAAACATTCTGGGGTGGTCTTGATAGATTCTGCAAGGTTTTGCTCTTGCATGCTAGCTGCTTGCCTAGTTTGTTGCCTCATTTTATTTTGTAGCCTTTAGTAGGTTCTTGCTTTGAGAGGGCTTGACTTGTCAGCTATATAATTTTTCCAACAGGCTGGCTTTTTATTGATGAGGTCCAAAACAGCATGTGGTAGGGTTGATCTTTTATATTGTTTGGCAACTGATACGTGTTTCTCCTCAGCCTGAGACATGATGGAGAGGAATTTGGAGTACATTTCCTTACAGCTTTCAGTTGAACTAAACTCTTCCCCAATCCACTGTGCTGAGGTCATTGCACATTGCAATAAAGTCTGCTCTGTTGTAATTTTTTCTTGGTGTTTTTTTGTCTTTGACATAGACATAGACAGACATAGGTTTATTAAGATCGAACAGCGTAGCCATGGCTTACATATTTAAGCTTACATAAAATAGTACTATCCAATCACCTTATAATTAAAACATTCTTGTCATCTAGTTTGAAAATTTGGCCCATCCCTATAGGAGAAATCTATATTTGCCAACTAGTTGACAAGAAATGTACCCCCAGCAAAACTTTCATTTTCCAACTAGTTGACTAATAACTTCTCCCCAGCAACACATAATTTTCCCAACTAGCTGGAAACAAACATTGCCCCAGAAAACAATTCATTTTATAACTAGTTGACTAGCAACTTCTCCCTAGCAATACTTTCTTTTTCCAACTAGCTGGAAACAAACTTACCCTATAAACACTTTTGTTAGCCATCTACTTAGCAAGTAAATTTTCCTCAGGATAATTTCTTAGCCAACAACATCAAGAGAAAACAGAAAACATGTCGTTCCTTGTTGATTGGTCCAACAAAAATTGGCAGTACATGCTTTTAACAAAAGTGCTACAGCCAAGGTAAATCAAACAAACTGAATTCAGGAGTAGATAGTCTAGAAGCCACAGAACTGAAAATCTTCTCCTTCTATAGGTGTGCTTTCCAATCTTAGGCAACAATCTCCAAGATAGTCTTACCCCAAGTTCACAGAGATGCAATTTCATGCAAAAATGTGCATTTTTGCATGACCTGCCAAGTTCCATCCATTGTCTGATGCCAATTTTTGCATTACAATGGCTATGTACATGCATTGAACTATTTCAACTCATCTGTTTAAGTGTTTTGAAGTGGTAGATGGTATTTTGACAGATGTACTGGACCAGATTGATGTTAACAATTTTGCATTTTTGCTGCATCTATTCTGCATGAGCTGATTTGCATGAGAGAAAAAAAAACAAACAGATCTTTGTGAACCAGGGTTTAGCCCAAGCACAATATTTTAGCCATCAAATCAACCAGGATATAGATTAATGAAGGGTGCTTCTATTTTTCTTGCATTTTACAGCAAGAACTTTTCATGTCTAGCCTCAAATCACAAAAATTCTCTGTAACTTTTACTTGCTTAATTTGTCTTAACTAACACTCTCCCAACATATTGACCTTTGCTGCATGGCTAAGATCCAACTTATATCAACAAAGACTATGTAAATGGGTTTACCTCTCAGTTTTCCCATAATTTTTTCTTTTTAATTGTTTTAGTAGATTTTTTGAACAAAACAAAGGGTAATTAAATTTATTGCCAGTAAATTGTCCTAAAACTGGCTTCTGTGAAGAAGATTGTCATTGAGCAGGAATACTTAGAGAAGGAGCATGTGCTGATGGAATGCAATTCTGTACAAGCAAAAATCAATGGAATGGAAATTTATGTCCCCCAAACTAAGTTTGAACTATTATGGAAGCAAAAAAGAATTCTGCACTGGTTGTCAGTCACCCTTTTTCTGATAGTCTTCCACACAAAAAGAGATACTTTACCTGTGTCTGCTTTATTTTAATTGAAGCTGTTTAATTTTGTTTTTGTAGACTTTGGTTATCAACAAAATAAATCTTATAAGATATGTAGTTAGCTGCATTTCCTGCATAAGAATGATCACATATCTCCCTGGAGCACACATATGTCAAAATTTTAGGCAAACTAATTAAACTAGGAAAAAAATTAAACTAATATATGACTGTTTCTTTCTTGGACAATATACTAAGTGCCTTAGTTACTGCTTCAAAATTAAAAAAAAGTTGTGAGGTTTTTTTGTTTCGTGTAAAAACCATAGTTTTGAGATTCAAGATTACCACACAAGACTGTATTTGAATAGCCCCTTACTCTCAGGTGCAGTTTACACTTGCGTTAGAAGTTATTAGTCAACTAGTTGGAAAATGAAAGTTTTGCTGGGGAGATGTTACTAGTCAGCTATTTGGAAAATGAAATGTTTTCTGGGGCAATTTTGTGTCCAGCTAGTTGGCAAAATTAGGTGTTGCTGGGGAGAAGTTATTAGTCAACTAGTTGAAAAATAGTTTTGTTGGGCAGAAGTTACTAGTCAACTAGTTGGAAAATGAATTGTTTTCTGTGGCAATCTTTGTTTCCAGCTAGGGTAAAATTCTACTTTTGGCTATCTTGGAAAGGGGTTAGGTTAGGAAAATGAAACTTTCAGGGATGGGTCTACAGGCTAAGGTGTGTCCCAGGAATGTATTTTGAAGTACCTATCTCCACCCCTGCTCCCTCTAGAGGGTCCTGAAATTTGCCTACATGACAGGTCTATACCTAATAAAAATTTTGACAAATCAACATTTTACCTTGTTTACCTGGTTGCCTGGTAATACGAGCTAGACTCTCAGCCGGGCATACCCATATTGTAGTTGTATTTAGTTTATAAATAAAAGAACCTGAACCTACCTTAATTTTCAGTTATCAGTTTCTTTTTCTCTGGCTTTATTTCTGAAAACTCAATTCGTGTTATTTGAGTAGAATTTTAAACCATATCAATTTTTTTTTCAAAATTTAGGAAATGTATTTGCATATCTTTAAAACCTTATAAAATGGGATTGAGCAACGTCGTGAAGCTGAAAACAGTTTTGTTGTGCTTTATTTAAGCAGAAGAACTATTTTGCAAGGTTTTACTTTTATAAGACACAGATTTTTAAAGGTCAGGGCCCTCTAGAGGGATAAGGAGTGGATATAGGTACTTCAGAATACCTTCCTCTGACATATTTTAGCCTGTAGACCCATCCCTGAAAGTTTCATTTTCCTAACCCCTTTCTAAGATAGCCAAAAGTAGCTAAAGTAGAATTTTACCCCAGCGAGTTGGCAAAATTAAGTGTTGCTGGGGAGAAGTTATTAGTCAACTAGTTGGAAAATGACAGTTTTGCTGGAGAGAAGTTACTAGTCAACTAGTTGGAAAATGATTTGTTTTCTGGGGCAATGTTTGTCTCCAGCTAGTTGGCAAAATTAAGTGTTTCTGGGGAGAAGTTATTAGTCAATTAGTTGGGAAAACGAAGTTTTGATTGAGAGAAGTTATTAGTCAGCTAGTTGGAAAATGAATTGTTTTTTTGGGCAGTGTTTTTTTCCAGCTAGTTGGAAAATTATGTGATGCTCAGGAGAACTTGTTAGTCAACTAGTTGGAAAATGAAAGTTTTGCTGGGGCAACATTTCTTGTCAACTAGTTGGCAAAAATAAAGATTTCTCCTGTAGGGCTGGGCTGAATTTTTCAACTAGATGACAAAATGTTTTTAATTGTAAGGAAATTGGATAGTAACATTCTATATAAGCTTATAAAGTAATTTTTTCCAATAGTTATAGGGTGGAGTCCCATAGGAAACAACCTTTCAATCCAAATATTCAGGTAGCTAAGAAATAAAGTTACCTCTATAGTCAGAATTGCATCCTGAATCTAAATTTAACGTTCATTTTTATTGGAAATGAACTTTACCCCCACCTCTGTATATACCAATTCAGAGTATATATTTCCACATTAGGGGGGGGGGGGGTTAAAGTTCAAACTTACCTCTATTGTCAGAATTCTATCCTGAATCCAAATGTAATGTTCATTTGCATTGGAAATTAACTTTAACCCCGCCCCCTCCCTAATTTGCAAATCTATAGACTACCCTGAATTGGTATATATAGGGGTAACATTCATTTCTGATGCAAATGAATGTTAAATTTGGATTGACAATGCAATTCTGACTGTAGAGGTAAGTTTATTTCTTAGCTACCTGAATAGTCTATTAATATAAACATTACCCAAAAATATTGTAGAGATGCAAAGATTTTCCCATTTTTTTCTCCTCTTTTCCCAGAAAAAAGGGGCATTTCTGCACATGTGATTTGATAAAATTCTAGACAAGCTACTTTTTGCTTTCTTGGAAAGTGGTAAGGTTTGGAAAATTAAATTTTCATTAATGAATACAGGGCCAAAAACACTCTGCAAAAGTATTGCCAAGTTACTATGTTAACTCTCTTCTGATTTCTATGTCTTAGAAATTTGCCTACTTCACAGGTCTCGGAATTTTGTCAAAACAACATTGTGCTTTTATTTTCAGTTTTCAATTCCTTCTTCTCTGGTTTTAGTTTTGAAAATTCAATTCATGTTATTTGTGTAGAATTTTAAGCCATATCAATGCTTTTTTTTTCCAAATTCAGGAAAATGTATTTGCAGATC
Source organism: Artemia sp. Qi Xiang Cuo (assembly GCF_049724085.1). Taxonomy (NCBI): domain Eukaryota; kingdom Metazoa; phylum Arthropoda; class Branchiopoda; order Anostraca; family Artemiidae; genus Artemia; species Artemia sp. Qi Xiang Cuo. Next base: position 54,640,248 of record NC_142802.1, read on the forward strand.
TTTGAAACCTCATAAATTAGGATTGAGCAAAGTTGTAAAGCTGAAAATAATTTTCTTGTACTCGTTTAAGCAGGGGATCTATTTTGCAAGGTTTCACTTTTATAAAACAAAAGATTTTTTAAGGTCATCAAAGTTCAGTGTTCTCTAGAGGGAGAAGGTGTAGAGGTAGCTACTTGAAAATGCCTTCCCGTTACATACTTTAGTCTGTAGGTCTATCCTTGAAAGCTTCATTTTCCTAACCTAACCACTCTCCAAGCTAGCAAAAAGTAGCTTGTCTAGATTTTTACTGGTGATTTTGACTGATTTTGGATATGTTATCAAGCAAACATTTTGGTGGCAAAAATATTTATGTTGCTCAGTCAAAACTGTATTTGTCCTAGGGCTAAGATCCTAGAGCTGAAGACACCAGATGGTGGTATGAAGTATCAGGGCTTGGATTGAGTAGTTAGGGTAGCTTTTTTGCCCAAGGATTTTCTCATTCAGCTCAGTTGATGACTAACATGCAAGTCTGTACAGAGGAGAAGACCCTAAATGCTAAAGTTTTGGTTGCTAATACTCTGTGTCTGTGCAACTATGAGATCAAACCCAAGCTTGTGCTGATCAGAAACAAGCTGCTGTGTTTGGCCAGATCAGCTAGACCTACCTATGAATTTTACCTTATTTTTCGAAAACAAAATGAATCGGAAAAAGAAAATCTTGAAGGTGAAAAGAAAGATGTTGAATCAGCAGTCCAGGACCTGGTCCAGAGGAAGCAGAGCTAGAGTAGAAAAAAGAGATGGTTAAACAGAAGAAAGAAATCAGTGATACTTTTCTGAAAGAAGCAGGAGAATGTCTGAGGAAAGCAGTAGAAGAGAAGGACTTTTTGATCATTGGTCTGGCTCATAGTATGCTGGAAGCAGCACTAAAAGCTTGTTCCAAAGAAAGGGAAAGGGCAAATGATGCTGAATCTGTGGAATTACTTATTTTGAAGAGGAAATGAGCATTGATTGATTGGCTTTCAAAAAAGCCTAAGGAGTGATGACACTATTTTTGTTAAGTTTAATTATACCTCTCACTCATGGACACCAATCACACGGTTTATTCCTGTTTGTAAACATTCAAAAGTTCTGCTTTACTGAGGTTGTTTGTTCCTTGTACCTTAATTGAAGTTGTGCTTTCATTAAAATTTTCTTTTTGTATGAGCAAATAAATTAATCTAAGATGATTTAAGGTTTCCAGACTTCTTTTCCATTACTTCATGGGCCTTAAGAGGGCAATGATGATCATAAGGCCATAACTGGGACTTTTGTTGTTCATCTGCCTGTGCTTTGAGTGCCTCTTGGTAGTCACTTTTTGTCACTTTTTAGTTATGAAATAACTAAGTCACTTTTTTTGGGAGCACTGTTGCAGCCCTGGGGTCGGAGAATGTCATAAAGAAAGATTTAAGGAAAATCAGATATTCTTGGGAGGGTGTAAAGATATAGGGCTTTGAATAGACTGGGATGGAGGAGGAGCATGTGTAGCTGTGTTGGCCTCAGGTGGCTTGGTGCTGCAGTGAGTAATAAGTTGTAGTAGTATTTAGACCTTCTGTTTGGATATTTAATTTTTGCTGAATTGCCTTACAGTCAAACATGAAAGGTTGCAGAGTTTCATCTGCAGTGTAAAATAGACAACACCTGGTGAAGGTGTTAGACCCTTTTTGAGTGCTGGATTTTATGTGAAAACTACTCTTATGGTCGTCTATTAGAATACTTTATTGACCCAGGCTACCTACAAAATAAATAAAATAAATATGTTGCACACCATACAATAAGAATGCTGCATCTTCCTTCTTATCACTAAAAAAAAAGATATGACAAAAGTAATTTATCTACAGCAAATCTGCCCCAGAGCCATTGTACCACTCACTTCTCCTCTTTAAGAGTCTATCTACATTTTTTTTTGTTGAAATCACTTTTCCATCCTGTAGGCTACAGTTTCAATTTCATGGTTTTCTCACAAGTTGGTCATATCTTGTGCATGCTGTTGTCGGTGTCTTGCTAGCTTGTTGAGGCTGAGTTGCAGGGGTGCTCTTGCAGGGGCTAGGGTTTTGATTCCTCTGCTGGATTGACAACAGGTGGGGGAAATGGTCCGCCTGCAACAGAGAGGGTGGTGACTTGGCAGCCATGTTTGGCAGTATGGCATTGTGAAGTCCTTTACAGACCAGACTCATGCCTTTCAGGCTTTGATGTGCACAGGCTGATAGGTGTTGTGGTTCCTCTGCAGAATTTTACCTTCATTTATCTGCAGTTGGTACAATTGTGGCTGTTTTACATGAGTAAGCACAACGGCTTGTTTCCATGTTCCATCAGGCATTTTCTGAACTTGCATCACACCACCAGGGTTAAGCTGCTTTAAAGCCTTGGCTGATTTGTTGTGGTAAATTTTATGACGTTTTCGCATTTCAGTTCTTTTCTGGGTGAACTATCCAGTTGCGACAACTGTCTCCTTTAATATATGGTTCATGGTAGGATGGATCTTAGTTGGTGGGACATAAAGAGTTGAGCAGGAGATGCAAATCTATTGACCTGTGTATTTTGGTATTCAAGTAGACCTAGGAAGGGGTCTTCTCTGTTTTCTGTTGCCTTGGTCGTAATGTTTTTTATAATCTGTACAGCCTTCTTGGTGAGTCTGTTGTATTTGCGATACCTTGGACTGGATTGGGCTCAGTGATATACCCCATGATTTGGCAAAACTGATGAATTCTCTGGAGGCGAACTGAGGGGCAGTGTCAGACATTAACTGAGATGGTATGCCGTGCCTGACAAAGTGGGCCTTAAGTTTCGTTATGACTGCTCTGGACGATGTTGTTGTATGTCTGTTGACTTCAAAGAAATGGCTGTGATAGTTGATAGTTGCTAGGAAGTTGGAGCCATTCCATTTGAACAGATCTGTATCAATCTTTTTCCAAGGGAGTGTTTCTATGCTGTGGTTGATCATTGGTTCCTTTGAGTTGTTCAGCACGTGCTTGGCGCATGTTTAGCATTTTACTATGTACTCTTCAATGTCTATGCTGAGGCCTGGGTAGTACACTAGCATCCTTACTTGCTGTTTGGTTTTCTCAGTTGCAAGGTGGGCTGCATGTAACTGCTGGAGTGTGACTAACTGCAGGTTCTTGGGAATGATTAGTATTTCTCCCTTCAGAAGAATGCCTTGGATGAAGGGCAGCTTGGGTTGGATGTTCCAGTAGGTTAGGATGTTGGTTGGGCAGCCTTTTCTAGTACTCTGCCAACCCTCTTGAATTATTTTGACTAGGGTGCTCAAGGTTTTGTCTTGCACTGTTTCCGTCCATATCTGATCAAGCTTCTGATCACTTGCTGGTAGATTCTGTACTACTTGGTGTACATTGATATCCAGCTCTTCGTCCAGTTTTGGATCTGTATTGCTAAGATGGACAGAGCTTCAGCAACTGGAATTTCAGATCCTCATTGGAACCTCAGACTCAGGTTGTAAGGTTGGAGCTGAAGCATTAATCATTGCACTCATGGTGGGGCTTTGTGAATCGAATTTGCTACAACGGTTTCAAGAGGGTGGTGGTCAGCCGTGACGTCAACGTGGCGACTGTACAGATAATGATGGAAGTGTTTACAGCTGTACACGATGGCGTATAGCTCTTTTTCGAGTTGCAAATACTTCTACTCTGTCTTACTGAGTGATCTCGACGCATACGTTGTAGCCTGCCCTTCTGAAACAAGGTGGGCGCCGAGCCTGTGGCTAGAGGCGTCGACAATGAGTTCAACATTCTTTCTCTGGTGGTTGAAAAATGGGGTGTTTGACACTATAAAGCTTTTCAGGTCCGCGAGTGTTGCATATGTTCCTCAGACTGGATGAATGGGTCTGCTTTGGTTAGGTCACAGAGTGATTTTTTGTGTGGATAGGCTCAGTATGTATTTGGCGAGATAGTTGATCATCCTAAGCAGGGTTAGGGGTTCTTTTTGGCATGATGGGTTTGACATATGGTTTATGAGGCAAATCTTATCAGGGTCTGGCTGCATCCCCTTGGAGCTGATTATGTGTCCAAAATAGCTGACACTGGAGGCCAAAAACTGGCACTCATCTTTGTTGAAACAGATCCCTTTAGCTAGGGTATGTTTGAGTATTGCTGCTAGGCGTTCATCATCATGTTCTTGTATCATGCTGTACACAATCATGTCATCAACAATGATGAACACCTTCTAAGCCTTCAAAGGCATCTTCCATCCTCCTCTGAAATTCATCTTGTGTTGAGATGATTCAGAATGGCATTTGCTTGAACTGGTTTCTTCTATATATTGTGCTGAATGTCATGAGCTAAGACAAATCTTTGGATAGCAGGACTGCGCAGTACCAGAACGGGCATCAAGCTTTTTGAATACTTTTGCACTGTATAGCTTGGAGGTGACGTCGTCTAGAGTGGATGTGGGATAGTGGGGCTGTTTGATGGACTTGTTTAGGTCTACAGGGTCTATGCACAATCTTATGAACCCATCCTTTTTCTCAACTATAAACATCGAGTCGACCCACTCTGTTGGGGTAACAATCTTTTCGATAATCCCTAGGTCTTCTAGGTGACTGAGTTCTTACTTGAGTAGCTGCATGATAATTCGCAGACCCCCAATACTGGGATCTTTGCTCTACAGTAGCTGGTGAGGTGCTGGCTTGTGGGTTTCACGGTGGGATTTGGGGTAATGAGGTCAAAGTATTTCTTTGGGATGATATTGACCTGGGCCCCTGTGTCAATTTTGAACTGGATAAGGAACTGATTGTCAATGATTAAAGGGTATCACTGCTTCAACTTTGTTTTTGCTTTGTTTGATGTAGTATAGGAAAACGGTGTCATCACCAAAGTCAGCTTCAACAGTATCTTCTTCCACTGTGTTTACTGTCTTGCTTTGACAAACTCGTTCAAAATGGTTGAGCTTTTTACATATGGAGCATGACTTGCCCTTTGCTGGGCAGACATGGGACGGGAATATGTTCAACAACAGAAGTAGCATGGTTTGCTCTTTTAGCTGCTTGCTTCCGGTTTATTTTAACTGCTGTTCTGGTTTGGGTAACGTGTTATGACATCAATCTCTTGTTTTATAAGAATGGACTTAGTCCGGAATATTTTAAGCTGTGCCTGGATCACTTCGTGGGTTCTGCACATAATGGTTGCTTTTTCAAGCATAACTTCATCACCTTCAGCCAAGAGCTTCTCACGTACGTTTTGGCTTAGTATTCCACACACTATTCGATCACGGACCATTTCGTTTGGGTCCGAGTAGGAACATTGTTTCTCTGATGTCTTGATCTCAGTAATATATTTTTCTACACTCTCAGTTTGGTCTCGTTTTTGGAACAGGTATCGTGCAAAAACTGTGTTCTTCTGTGGTGAAGCATACACCTTAAATTTCTCAGTACTGTTCAATTTTGTTTCGTTCCTTATCTGCAATGGTGAAGGTATTGAAAATTTCGCGTCCTTTTGCCCCAGCCCAGATAAGTAAGTAGGCACAGAGAGCTTTGTCTGTTTTGCCTGCCAGTGGGCCTGCAAACATCAGTTGGACATGCTCTTGGAAACGGTCCCTTTCTTCTGGTAGGGAGCGGCTTCTCAGTTGATTGATGGCTGTAGGACATCCATAAGATTCCACTTCTGACACCATGTAATGCTCGTCTATTAGAATGCTTTATTGACCCAGGCTACCTACAAAATAAATATTTTGCACACCGTGCAATAAGAATGCTGAAATTACTAAACATTTAAGTCTACAGTGTAAGGAACAATGTTGCCTTTTGTGGAATAGGGGTTGGAAAGATTTTACTGGTTTTATAATGCTCATACTGTCTGTAAGTGTGGAGGATCTGTTCCTACTTAGAAGAATGATTTTTATTACTTTTAAGACAAGAGAGTCAGATTGATCATTGCCTCTGATTCCTTGATAGCTAGGAATATGCAAAAAATGGATTTCATTCTGTTGGATACTGAGTAGAATGCATTTGAAAAAGAGAATGTCTATGCCTAGTACTTCAAAATGAATTTGCCTGGCTTCTAAAAATAAACGTGACGAAAATAGACAGAAAAAAGCAAGAGTATTAAAAGATAAGTTTATGGATTAAGTTAAGGCTACTCTGGCAGATACATCTTTGCTTCACCTGTGGGTTCAAGCTCTTCAGAGTTTGTTGTGAGGAGGCAACGTTGTCGCCTTATGCACCAACTTGTGTGGGAGGAACTAAGTCTAAGTAAGTTAGCTATTTGCCTGAATTCTAGTCCAGTGGGTTTAGATATGATTGATCCTGAGGATGGTGTCTCTAACCAGATGTGTGACTATTTTGCAAACATTGGTGATAGTAGGCCGATTACTTCATTGATACCTATGTTTATTGATGATGGATAGTTCCATCATTATCTGCCAGATGAGACTGATGTTTTCAGTGTGCCTTAATCCAGCACCTATGTTGGAATTATCTGAATCTGTAAAGATTATGAAAATGTAGGTTGTATTACATGTTATATCTACTTATTTTCTTGGTTTAGTTAATGAATTTTTAAAAATAGGTGTTTTTTTCCTGTTGTTTAAAATATGCAAATGCCATTCCACTGTTCAAAGGAAGGGACAAGAATTTTTTTGACTGGTTATAGGCCCATTTCAATTTTATCACTTATTTCAAAGATAATTGAAAAGCTTACTAATAGTTATATTGTGAAATTTCCAGAAGATAGGGATTTTTTAGTTCACATCAGTTTTTTTTTTAGAAAGGACTACTTTTTTTTTTTTTTTTTTTTTTTTTTTAATGATGCTTTTGGATAAGGGAATGAAAAATGGTTCTGCAATTCTAGATATAAGTAAAGCATTTGATTCAGTTAATCATAATGTTCATATTAAGAAACTTCATATTCAGGGAATTTAAGTTTCTTTTTAGATTTGGTTAAATGATTTTTATTAGATTGTACCCAGCACATGATATTGAATGGAATCCCTTCAGATGTTTTTCATGTATGGTGTTCCCCGAGGGTTGTTTTGGGGTTCATTGTTGTTCTTAGTATATTAATTAAAAAAAAAACTTCCGAAAAAGAAGTTTTCAAAAGAAAAGTAAAGGTAATTTTAAACTTAAGATCAGCAGATGCAAGTACCTGTTAAAATTCAAACTCAAAACGACCAGAAATGACTATTAAAGAATAAATGAAACCCAAAACAAACAGAAATTAAATAAACAATCAATGCAAACAAACATACAATAGATACTAATGTAAATGAATAAATAATTCTTAAAACGAGTGAAACTGAAATTGAATGTGCAATTCAAGCTTGAAACGAACAAAAATCATTACAAACAAGAGTCTGGATATCGCCTCCATCTCTCACTGTAAAAGTCTAATACCTACTGTGTCATCGGCGCTTTACTGAAAACGAATTGTATTAAAACATTTTCTTTTGTACTTATTATTGAACATAAACATTAAAATTACAGTAAAATTTCGAATTAACGAGCTTTCTAAAATTAATGCCATTGTATATAAGATGTTTAGATTCATTTATTTCTTCTTTTTAAAAGTATTAAAGATGAATGTATGTCTAGCATAAAAAAGGATTTGGATACTGCATTCTTCCTTGACTATAAAAATCTAAAGCCTATTAGATCATGGCGCTCCACTGAAAACGAGTTATGTTACCGATATTCTCTTCTCCAGTTATTACAGCATAGCAACTGCAGATAAAAATTACAGTGAAATTATTTATTGAACTTATGGATCTTTCAAAAATTAACATCATTATATCAAATATTCAATTTGATTTCGTTTATACTTTCCAAGACTGTTCAAGACTCGTATAGTTTTCAGTAAAGCGCCAATGCCGCAGTAGCTTTTAGACTTTTACAGTGAGAAAAGGAGGCGATACCCAGACTCTTATTTTTAGTGATTTTTGTTCGTTTCAAGCTTGATTTGCATATTCAAATCAAGTTTCACTCGTTTTAAGATTTGTTTATTCATTTATATTAGTAGCCTATCTATTGTATATTTGTTTGCATTGATTGTTTATTTAATTTCTGTTTGTTTTGGGTTTCATTGGTACCTCAATAGCAAAACTTTTTTTTAGTCTTAAGCTCGATTTTCATATTCAATTTAAGCATTACTCGCTTTAAGATTTATTTATTCATTTATTTTATTACTTGTTTTATGTTTTTTTTTTGCTATGATTGTTTATCTAATTTCTGTTCGTTTTGGGTCTCATTTATTCTTTAATAGTAATTTCTGGTCGTATTGAGTTTGAATTTTAACAGGTATTTGTATCTGCTGATCTAAAGTTTAAAATGGCCTTTAGCCTACTTTTCTTTGAAAAACTTCTTTTCTGGAAAGTGTTTTTTAAATTAATTTTTGTTCGTTTTTGATTACAAAAAGTTTCAAGTTTTAAAAAACACTCTATCCAAGTTTAAAACTTTTTTTTTCAACGTTAGATTATCAAAAAATTGTAGGAATAGGTATCAAAGACGAGGTGTCCGGTAAACAAAAATGGTGTTTAGGCAACCTTGTAACTTTTATAATATGATGTTTGAAATATTTTTAATAAAAGGGTCATCTAAAAATTATTATCAAATGGGTTTGGGGAAAATAGGGCGTGAGGGGGCTAACTGCCCTTTGATCTCTTTTGACTCTTTAAAAGTGAACTAGAACTTTGCATTTTCACTCAAATGAGCCCTCTCTGAAGTTTATACGAGTGTCCCTTGTATAAGATCCATATATGCCCCTAGGGCATAACTTACAACGCTTTTCCCGGGCCCTGGGGGGGGGGGGTTGTGTTGACACAGGAGTTTTTCTTATCTGACGTTTGAACTATTTTTGACGAAATGGCTATCTCAAAATTTTTCTTGGATGGGTCTGGGAAAAATGGTTGTGTATGTGCCACATACACTATGTGGAGAGGCTAGTTGCCCTCGGATATATTTTGACTCTGAGAAAGTGAAATAGAAATTCAGTTTCCAATCAAATGAGCCCTCTGAAGTTTATACGAGTATCCCTTCCATAACAGCTATATATGCCCCTGGGCATAACTTACAACGTCTAACCCGGTTCCTGTAGGATTGTGTCGACCCTTTAGTTTTCGTTATGTGATCTTTGAACCATTTTGAAAAATTTCTCTCTCAAAGTTCTCATTGGATGGATTTGAGGAAAATAGGGCGTGGAGGGGGGGGGGCTAGTTGCCCTCTGATCTCTTTTGACTCTTAAAAAGTGAATGAGCACCTTCAATTTCCAATCATATGAGCCTCTCTGAAGTTTTTGCGAGCATCCCTTCCATAAGAACCATATATGCCCCAGAGCATTACTTTGCCTGCCCCCGGGCCTTGGTGGGTTGTTTCGACACAGGAGTTTTCTTATCTCACCTTTGAACCATTTTTAACGAAGTGGTTATCTCAAAATTTTTATCGGATGGATTTGGGGAAAAAAGGGTTTGTGTGGGGGGGAGGGGCTAGTTGCCTTCGAATATATTTTGACTCTTAAAAAGTGAACTAGAACCTTCATTTTCCGATCAAATAAGCCCTCTCTGAAGTTTATACAAGCACCCCTTTCATAAGAACCATATACGTCTCCAGGACAACACTTACAACGCCTACCCCCCGCGTCCTGGGGGGGGGGTGTCGACACCAGAGTTTTTGTTATCTAATTTTTGAACTATTTAAAAAAAGGCTATCTCAAAATTTGTAGCGGATGGATTTGGGGGGGGGGGGGAGGGCGTAGGAGGACGGCTGGTTACCCTCCAATCTCTTGACTCTTATGAAGTGAACTAGAAATTTCAATTTCCAATCAGATGAGCCCTCTATGAAGTTTATACGAGCATCCCTTTTATAAGAACCATACATGTCCTCAGGGCATAACTTAGAACGCCTGCCCCCGATTCCTGGGGGGTTGTATTGACACCGGAGTTTTTCTTATCCGACCTTTGTATTATTTTCAATAAAATCGCTATCTCAAAATTCTCATAAGGTGGGTTTGAAAAATAGGCATGGGGGGGGGGCTAGTTGCCCTCGGATCTCTTTTGGCTCTTAAACAGTGAACTCAACTTTCAATTTCCAATCAAATGAGCCCTCTTTGAAGTTTGTACGAGCATCCCTTCCACAAGAACCATATATGCCCCAGGACATAACTTACAACGTCTGCCCTGGGCCCTGGGGGGTTGTGTTGACAGCTGAGTTTTTGTTATCTGACTTTTGAACTATTTTTTTGCGAAATGGCTGTCTCAAAATTATTGGATGCATTTGGGGAAATAGGACCGTGGATGGGGGGGCTAGTTGCCAATCAATCTCTTTTGACTCTCAAAAACTGAACTACAACTTTCAATGTCCAATCAAGTGAGCCCTCTCTGAAGTTTATACGAGCATCCTTTTCATAAGAACCCTATATGCCCCAGGGCATAAGTTACAACGCCTGCCCTCAGATCCTGGGGGGTTACGACAACCCCGGAGTTTTCATTATGTGATCTTTGAACTATTTAAAAAAATAGCTATCTCTGTGTTCTTATCGGATAGGTTTGAGGGAAAAAAAGGCGTGGAGGGGGGGGGGGCTAGTTGCCCACCGATCTCTTTTGGCTCTTAAAAAGTGAGCTAGAACTTTGAATTTCCAATCAAATAAGCCGTCTTTGAAGTTTATATAAGCATACCTTCCATAAGAACCGTACATGCCCACAGGGCATAACTTACAGCGCCTGCCCCCGGGTCCTGGGGGTTGCGTCGACACCAGAGTTTTTGTTATATGATCTTTGAACTATTTTTAACAAAATGGCTATCTCGACATTTTTATCGGATGCATTTGGGAAAAAAAGGGCGGGGGGCTGGTTACCCTCTGATCTCCTTTGATTCTTAAAAAATGAACTGGAACTTTCAATTTCAAATCAAATGAGCCCTCTCTGAAGTTTGTACGAGCATTCCTTCCATAAGAACCATATATGCCCCAAGGGCATAACTTACAATGCCTGCCCTGTGCTCTGGGGGGTTGTGTCGACATCAGCGTTTTTGTTTTATGATCTTTGAACTATCTTTAACAAAAAGGCTTTCTCAAAATTTTTTTTCGGATGCATTTGGGGAAAAAAGGGCGTGGGATGGGGGCTAGTTGCCCTCCAATTACTTTTGACTCTTAAAAAGGGTACTAGAACTCTCGATTTCCAATCAATTGAGTCCCCTCCGAAGTTTTTGCGACGACCCCTTCCGTGTGAAGTGCCTCTGATACAAATGGTCTTTGTAGTATGTCTAGTATTGGACCTTCGAATATCATTAGTGACAGTACTGTAATGAGGTTAGAATGACATTACTATATTTTGCTGATGACTCTCATTTGACCATGGCTGCTAGAACTGAAGTTGATTTTATGTTATGTGCCAGAATATTCTTTGTGTTGAAATGTGGATACAGTTAACTAAATTGAAATTCAACTGTAATAAATCTTGTTTTGTGATTTATGAAGGAAGCATAATTTATTGTCCATGCATAACCAATGACAATGTTGGTAGTAAGAGAACTCTATGTTGTGCTAATACTTTTTACCTGGGAGTGATTGTTAATAAGTCACTGATTTTTTAAGATCATATTGCATTTGTAAGTATGAAACTAGCTAAGAATGATGCTACTATTTTGGAACTTTAGCATGTTTTCTTTGTAATATAGGCTACTAAAAATGTTGTATTTCTCTATTGTATACCCACATCTGTTATATTGTTGTTAGCTTTGGTTAAGAGTTTTGAAAGTCTACCTTATCCCTCTTTGGGTCATTCAGAATATGGCTATGAGAGTGTTGACTGGTAGCTAGAATGTTGGCAGCTAGAGTGTATCAGTAAGACATTGTTACCATGAACTTTATATATTACCTTTAGTTGGACTTTGTAAACTCAATGGTGCTTTATTTATGTATAATCAGCAATGCAAATTATTGGCTTTGCTTTTCACATGTGTGTCATCTCTTCATGATTATGAAACTAGAAGTTCTCTTCTGATACATAGAATGTTGGCTATAGTGACTAGATCATAAACTAATATTAGACATGTTAGTGTTGGTGGGAGACATGTTTGGGAAGTTTGCTGAATTAGTTAAAACGTATAGACTATTGTTTTTACTGTAATTCTAAAAATTGGTAATTATTTTGAAGTTCATGAATTTGGTGTGTGGTTCTCAGTCACGTAAGTTATTAGTTTTTATTTTTTTTTTTTTTTTTTGATGGATGACAGTGTGGAGATTTTGATCTATGTCAGTAGTGTGAGTGTCTGAAGCTGAGTAAGTCAAGCTCTTTTTGTCTTGTTCTCTTTTTCTTCTCCTTTTATTCTTGTTTTACTTGAATTATTTTTGTTAAAATTGCATTATGTTTTATCCCTTACAGACAATAGCATCTGGGCATTGTTGTGATGTCTATGCATTTTTTTTATAAATTAACCAAATTATTAGCCTTCATCAATATCCTAATATGTCAGTTTTTCTAAGAAACATTTGCTTCTCCAGCTTTCTTAAAAACTGGTATCATTCCTAGTGAAGAGAAAGTGTCAAAGAGCAAGAAAACATTAAACCAAACCAGACAAACTGCATTAAACCAAATGACCTTTGGTCATTTTTTCCAACCAAAGTGTTGCAGAGGCAACACTTTTATTTTGTTTCTTTACCATGAATTGAATGCCAAAGTTGACAACCTTAAAACCTTAGAAATGGGATGTTTCCAGAAGAATTTTTTCTTCAAAAAAAAAAAAAAAAAAAGTGAAAAAACAAATTCTTATACATAGTATCAAAATAAATTGTATTATCCAATAAATGTTGTCAGTATTTAATCACTGTATATAAAACTTAATGTTTTATTACTTTTCCCCAAAAAAAAACCTACAACAATCCATGTTGTTATTTCTACAATACCAACAAATTGCAGCATGTATAAGTTAAGACTACATTACTTGGCCACAAAACCTAACATGTAGTAATTGTTTCTTGTGTATTCAATGGGGAAAACAATTTGATTCTTCATCTATTGCTGACCAATTACTATATAAAAACTTCACCATGAAAGTAATTTTTTCTACCTTACAATGTATTAGAAATGACCAAAACACCCTGTCCTTGATGAAAAACAAGTCTTATGATTCTTTCCTACAGGTCACTTTTTGTGATAGAGCCGAAATCCCCAAACACTGAAAAACGAAAGCCTGCTAGTGCCTGGACTATAAAGTTTAATAATCTAAGATCTCTTGATTAGCATTTCCTTATGTGTCTGGTACTCTCCTACCAAATTTCCAGTTAATTCAGACACTTTGTTGTAGAAATTAGGTGGGGGCAGCTGGGGCTGGGAAATGGTGGAAAATTCAGAAAATTCATCTGCTCTGTCCCCTTCGTCACAAATGTGGCGAACACAAAAGTTCGCCCCATGAACTTCAATCCAATCAGTCAGAAAATAAATGCCTACCGGTGTTACGACTGAATATTTGGCAATTGGAATTGATCTTGGAGGTCCAAGCAGGGCCGTCACGTATGGGGAGGGAGGATGCCCCCCTCTCCAATGTTTTGGTCACTCGGTAAAAAAAAACCAGTCGGTAAAATCGTGCCGCTTTGCGCCACCATTTTTCCGACACCGCTAAAATTCTTTGTTCGATTCAATAAAGACCACGAAAATACTGACATGTCATCTACAGAAATTTCGAACTTGGTCTGTAAACGCAGCAGTTTTACCGACCCCTGTCGGGATTTTAAACATTATGCCACGATCTTCCATTTGGTTAAATAAACAGCATTAAAATAGTGACATGATATGTACCTAAATCTAAATCTCAGTTGGTAAATGCAGCAGTTTTACCGACTAGTGCAGTGATTTTATGTATTGTAATTGAAACGAACATTATGCTAATTAGCGAGAAAAAATAGTCCGTAAAAGTAACCGGACAGTCGTTAAAATCTCTAGCCCCCCCCCCAAACATTTTGGCTAGTAACAACACTGGGTCCAAGGGCGCACTTTGTATCTCAGATCATACAGATAAAGCACTCTTGTAGTAAAGAGGAAGGTGCCATATGCATATACAAGTAATATGTTAAGTATATGTTTTTTCAAGGTGATTCAGAAGGAAGTCGAGCATCTTCAAGGACCAGATCCTCATCAAGTAGTAGCCAAAATGCTAATCCTGTAAAATCTCCAGCCTCAAGAGCTGGCTCTTCTCCAGGTAAAAGTCCAAGAAGTGATGGAGGATCTAGAAATAGTAATAGAAGTGTAAGTTTTTTTCTTTTGACATTTTTTGGACCTTTTTTGGTTGATTTGAGGTGCTTAAAGAAGCTGTCTAATTCCAGTCCAAGGTAAAATCAGCCAAAAACAGCCTGAACTGGTGTCCATAATTAGAAAATGGTCTATTTCATTTTAATTTGTTTTGTAGCAGAAAAACTTCATAATCTAGCATGTACATTAGCTCAGAATTACCTCTTCTCCTTTGAATCGCCATGGAAGTGATGCTTTTTGCTCTGAGAGCATGCCCCTTAATATGCTGGTATTTATTTGAAGTAGCTGGGAGACTATAGGGAATAAGAGAAGGAATTTGGAATAAGTTGAATTAAATTAAATATGCATCTTATTATTAGACTATATCTTTACATGAAAGAATGGAAGCAGCGCAGAAATACATTAACAATGCAGTAGCTGGGGTAAAGCAAATGTAAGTTTGGTAGTTGTAAATATGAAAAGTAAGTGCTCATTTTAAACTTTTGCTGTACTATGCATGGTAATGCTGTGTGTATGATATCATCAATATCACTAACATCAATAGGCACAAAGTTGTATAAGATGATTATTGCCTCAATCCCTCATATTAATTGTGATAAAAAAAGGGATAATGATAGATTTTGTATTACACAAATGTACCTAAATATTCGTGTTTGTTTTTCTGTTCCCGGCATAACCACATACATGGATGCACTAAGAAATCTGTGGAGAAAGAGAGGTAGGTATAACTAAACAGGTAAAGGACATGAAAGGGTTGGACATTATGAGCAGTGGTGCCAACGTGAAATGAAAATACAGCCTGGAAGGTGAAGAGTTGATAGGGCTATAGCTAACCTCAATTGGAATGTTGCAAGCTAAAGGGTCATGAAGGTTATTAGAAGCATAAGAGAGGCCAACACACTGAATGTAGTCTGTCTGGTCTGATATAACTCTTCTCGCAGTTCTTCAAGGATTCAACTATTCAACAAGGACTTCAACCTTCAGTTCAACCATTGTCTTTCAAAACTTTTCGTGAAAAAAGCATGTTCCAAATGCTCAAAATTTGGTAATGCTAAGGTTCGACATCTTCTTGGCAACATAAATGAGGAATGAAAACAAAGTCATACAAACTCAGGGAATTAATCAAAACATCATTTTTAAGAAACTGCAGATGCATTTTTTAACAATTCTAAAAACATAAGTGAAGTCATGTTTCTTTTTTAATCTGTGCAAAAAGGGTTATAAGAAAGTTGCATCAATGAGTTCTAACATAGTTTCCAAACTTAAAATGACTTAGATTGCTACAGTTATTTTTCCATGCAACTTGACTACTCAACTGATACAGCTCAGTTGGTCACTTTTCTAAGAATTGCTTGGATGGTTTCCCAGTGAAAGAGCCTCCTGTAAAAAATTTACCGCTTTATGGGAGGCTGCAGGACAGGACATATATTCTGTTTTAAATAAGCTTGCTTCAATGAGCTACTTTCTGTTTTGGCAGAGTTTTTAAATAACTTGGTAATTGATTCCCTGAGCTGAAAGACCTGATGTGGCAGCAAAATTCTGCTTTACTTGTAGACATAACTAAAAGGTTTATATACCCCTACCCTGCAGCTTCAAGGCAAATGTAAAAATATTGGTAAAAATATCATTTCAGATGTGGTCTCATTAAAAAAATTGGAACTGTGAGGAAAACAAAACTTTTATTTATGGTGAATACAAGCACCTTACCTGCTTGAAATGTACCCTTGACAAGCAAGGGCTTTCACTGCCTCTTTACAAAAAATTGAAATTCTTGGAGGCTTACAAAATCCATTCAATCAAGTTTTTCAAGACGGAATAAAATACTTTGATTGTAACATGGTTTGTCACATCTCTTTTGCAGAGATTGATGCTGAAGGATTTTCTACTTGTCTCTTGCGAACTTTTGAAAAGACACTGCTGCAGTGGAGATAGAATTGATCGATTTTCAAAGAGAAGGTTATTTAAAACCACTCACAAGCAATGAAAATGTTTAGACTTTGTTCCTGAGCAAAAATGCCCGACTTCGGTTTAGGTTGATTTATCAGTGAAGGCAATTTTCAGCTCAGTATATCTGTGCGAAATTCCATTTCCCAGTATGAAGCTCATTAAAAACAAGTGTAGCAACCGCTTGACCAATGAATATTTAGACGATTGCATTCGAATGTTTGGCACAACGTATCAACCTAACATTAATAAAATCGTTCATGACAAAAAAAGAGCCATCCCTCATATTGGTCTACTTGTTCCAGTGCAGAATTTGGTTCAAATGTTTATATAAATCGGAAACGTATATTTAAAGTCATTAAAGCTGCGGATCTAAACAAAAACATATATTATTTTTCTGCTTTTTTTGGGTAGCGCATAGTATGGTTTATGAGTTGCAAGGCTCCTCAGTCACCTAAAAGTTTGGCAACCACTGCCTTAACAAATATTGTAATATCTTTTTTTGAATAGATTGTAAGTCGTAAAATATTAAAATATATATTCCAACCCCCTTCCTATTTTGTGTGATAATCCTGAAGAGTTCTTACTACGATCGATCTACTTTTTTCTGTTTGAGCTTAGAAATCAGTTCCCTCTTTGGTGGAAATTCGGAGATGAATTGAATTTCTTGAAATTTGCTGTAAAAACATTAAAATCAGTCCTTTTGAAATCTTCACTTGAAGAAGAATGGTCGAGTCATAATTTTTAGGAATTGATCATTAAATCTTATTGAACTCTAAAGAATGGTCGAGTCTAAAAATTTTTCAGTAGAATGTGAGTGAGGATTGTATACCAGTGATAAATTGTATACCATTATGATCAGCCAAGTCATTCTTTTTTTTTGGGGGGGGTCAGCAAAGATAAGGTAGAGCCATATATTTGGCTTCTTGTCGGTTCCGGTTGCACATAAATTACGAAGAGACGCGATTAAATGTACTTGGTGTGCATTGGCGAAATTAGAATTGTTTGACTTCATTGTGACAGGTATAACACAAACAAGCGTCAAACAACTTAAAAATTTACTTAGTAAGTGGTTTAGCCGTAAGTATTTCTATTATAAAATTAAATCTGTTTTACGGTTAGAGTGCAATACATGACGTCGGTATTTGCTATTTAGATAGAACAAAATCAGCACTGAGATGTAGCTTTTCAGTAAAATATCTTTTTCTACACTTTTCCAATTAGGGGAATGACAAGAACAATTTATCAGAGATTTACTTTTGATACTTGCGTCAAATATTTCATCAACAGAACTAAAGATGGGGCTGAAGTTTCATAAGGATGTAAATGATTACTAATAAGGGACAGGATTTCACCAACTTTCTTGCTAAGAATATGGATTTTAGGTCTTAGTTTAATGAGCGGGGGCAAACAATCCTGGTTTTGATACATGGGAGTTTTTCTTGTATTCTAGTAATAGTAATTGAATTTTACTTCTTTTCAGAGTGACACTAGTGTATTTGGCTTTCAAGACTGAGGCCTTCAGTGCTAACAAAAATTTGGGATATTTAAAACGACAAGCAAAACACCCATCTCGCAGTTTGTTTTGCGTTGAGGGGGTTTTGAAATGATTGCTAGGGAGGCGGATGAATTATGCCCCCAAATTGTTCTTTGATCCAGTTAAATCTGCGCTGTCAAAATTGAATGCCCACTTTTGTATTGAACAAGGCACGTTTTCATTAGGCAAAGGGAATGTAGTTTAGGACCTTTGCATAGACAGGGAATCAGTAGTGCTTTGGGATTTTGGGTATTGTTGGTGGATCACGGTGTTTGTCTTTTTTTTTTTGTTTTAAAGAGGGAGTTCTCTTTCATTACTACATTGCTTTGACGAATACGACAAAAATTATCGCGAGAGACAAAATTCTGACATAAAAAAGACAAAGTCATGTCCACCAAGGGGCACATTCCTCTTTGTAGATTGATTAGTTGATCTAAATGATTTTGGGCTAAAACTTTTTCGAACAGTCAAAATAGCTACCACTTTAAAAATTTTGTTGGTGTCTATGTTTAAAAATCCATAATCTTTTTAGTAAAAGGAACTGCTGGATGTTTTGACCTTTCGGGAAATTATCGTTGAGCTTCGGCTTAGACTGTGCTTCTCTTGGACTATGGGTTTTGTCAAAGTGGATTCCAGGACTTTATCTGGATTCTAAATCAGTTACAGACCTGTTTTTAGGGAGTTTTTCAAGCCTCAAATTAACGGAAGGGTGGAGGATTTGGAAAACAAGCCCTAATAATTGTGTAGTTTAACCATTAACTGAGTTGGCAGTTAGTCACTGTTCTGAAGAGCTGAAAGCAGGAAATTGAAAATGCTTTCACTGACCAAAGTTTAGGCCATAATTTTATTGCTGAAATTTTCATTGACAGATGAAATTGGATTATGGGTTATTGATAAACCATTGGGATATGCTTTGGTTTTTACGCTTATGCTGGCTCATTATTGGATTTTGCGGCCAGTGTGGAAATAAAACCAAAGTTATGAGCCGTGACATGTTGCCTGTGCAGAGGAATTCTTTGGTCTGTGAGAATTTTGTGATCTGTACATCAATATAAACTGTATCCTCCCTCTTTTTTCCCTTAGAAAGGCCAAAAAGAGCCTGGTTCGTGTTCTCGTCTTGATGCCTGAACATTGCAAAAATCTCAGATCTTAAGTTCTGTTACTACCCTGTATACGCATGGCTATAGTAAAAGATCGACATCTCGGGCTAAAATGTATCACGTGACGTATATTGAAAAACGCGAAAAAGTTGCATTTTTATGCCACTATTTTTCAGTTTTTCATGGGGAACTTTCGAAGCCATCTTGATATGAAATGATTCCCTCTTATGTACTCCACTTGTGGTTAGCTATATTTTTATACCCATTTTCATAGTCTAAGAAAAAAATTAAACATTGATATTTTGATTTTCTTATAGCCTGATTCCCAAACGAGTAGTCGTAGTTCCTCTCGAGATAGGGATCAAAGGAGCAGAAGTGGGTCAAGAGAAAGTGTTGGCAGTCCTGCTTCAATAAAAAGTGGCACCCCAAAAAGTAGAAGTGGCACCCCAAAAAGTAGAAGTGTCTCCCCAAAAAGTAGAAGTGTCACCCCAAAAAGTAGAAGCGTCACCCCAAAAAGTAGAAGCGCCACCCCAAGAAGTAGAAGTGGTAGCCCAAAAAGTAGAAGTGGCACCCCAAAAAGTAGAAGCGACACCTCAAGAAGTAGAAGTGGCACCCCAAAAAGTAGAAGTGTCTCTCCTATGGAAAGAGGTGGAAGCCCATCGTCCGCAAGAAACGGGAGTCCAGAAAGAGAAAGTGAAAATAGAGAGAAAAGCAAGTCTAGATCACCTGCATCTGTTAGAAGCAAAAGTAGGACAAGATCACCTTCTCCAGGTTTGTCTTCTTTTTTTGTATACATAATTTTGGCGTTTGGAATATTTAGTAAGTATCCTTTATGATATATATATATATATATATATATATATATATATATATATATATATATATATATATATATATATATATATATATATATATATATATATATATATATATATATATATATATATATATATATATATATATATATATATATATATATATATATATATATATATATATATATATATATATATATATATATATATATATATATATATATATATATATATATATATATATATATATATATATATATATATATATATATATATATATATATATATATATATATATATATATATATATATATATATATATATATATATATATATATATATATATATATATATATATATATATATATATATATATATATATATATATATATATATATATATATATATATATATATATATATATATATATATATATATATATATATATATATATATATAACGCGCGCGCTCGCTCGCTCGCTCGCGCGCGCTCTCTCTCTCTCTCTCTCTCTCTCTCTCTCTCTCTCTCTCTCTCTCTCTCTCTCTCTCTCTCTCTCTCTCTCTCTCTCTCTCTCTCTCTCTCTCTCTCTCTCTCTATATATATATATGGAGTTGCCCATATGGGGGGGGGCGGGAAGGGGGTATGCTGACTTGTATTTTATATTTTTGTTTTGAGATTTCTATTATACATCATTGGAAGTGCTGATCAGACCAGCTAAGCCCCCCCCTAAAATTCAGCTTATGGGCGCCAATGTTTATATATATATATATGTCAATTATGGTATCTAATATCGCTTAACGTTAACCTTTAACTGGCAGGGAGAAAAACAAGTTACACATTAACTGAAAAGTTGGATCGGCGGGATCCCACTTGTAAAAACTGGAGAAAAACACTGTTTTGATTCATCCCAATTTCGCGTCGATGGGGGATCGTCTTAGTTATATCAGCATTTTTTTTCGGGTCAAGATTTTTCTTGGGGTGTTGAGCAGCTAAGATTGGCATCAGCATTGACACCACCTATGTCCATCGCATGCCGCACCTCCTTGGACCATCTTCTCGTGTGGCGGCTAGTTGTGTAAGTGGACCACTTTTGGTCTAGAGAGTCCAATCCATTTTTGATGCGTTGTACGTCATGATGATCGCTGATTTACTGCTCTCATGTTCAATTGCTGCTGAAAATACGACATTTTTTCTTTGGAAAATGCGACATCAGGGTTAGATCGTCTCTAAATTTGAAGATGGACGGGTTGGATTCCCTTGTATGACTATCACGGAAAGAGGGTGGATCTCTCTTTCGTTCTTTTTCACCGTGTTTACGTACGTAATTCTCAAGGGTCTGAGAATTTCAATGAATTCTATGGACGTGAACCAGTTGCCGGCTGTGATGTTGGTGTTCCTACTCTTCAAGAGATCGACTAGGGTTATGTTCACATTGGAACTGAAGCATTGTGGATTTCAACTATAGGTGTTTCCTTTCCAGGGTAGGAAAGTTAATAGATACAGATGTTAATAGATAAAATGTGTTCAAGACCGCTAGATATTAAATCTTGAATCCAAAAGTTGTTCGGTTTAGAACAAATTTACTTCTTGAATTTACACCATCCTCTACGTGCAACTAGAATTTCATCAATCGCCCATTACTCGCCTGGTGAGTAATTTGTTTTGCAGTTTGCGATGAAGAGCTCAAAACCTTCTTTGATGGGAGCTCGAGGTCCACCTCTTCCGTTACGTGTGTGCATATCATTGAACTGAAGACAGTTTTCCAGATACTAGAATTGCTTTAGGCTCATTATAGCGTGGAAAATGTCCCAACTTGTTCCATGAGCTGCAAAGAGACCTTCGCAATCTTTACTGCCCGACTTGACTGTTCTCGGTCTGATCTGATCTTTTCTCGGTCTGATCTGATATATTTTCGGTCTTGTCTGATCTGTTCTCAGTCTGATCGGATCTGTTCTCGGTCTGATCTGATCTGCTAGAGAGATACGGAAGGTCTCAAAAAGCTCGCATCTCTATGACGTTGACTCGTTTTAAGTACGTTTGCTTATCTACAATATGAAAGTTGTCTGCATGCGGTACTTGTCAGTCTTGGCATTGGTGTGAAGGACGGCCTCCTCAAGGATTTCGGCTGTGATGAAAATGTCCCATGCTTTTTCAGGGGGTTTTAGGTCTTTGTGTCCTATGAGACCTGAAAAGTGTATAACAAGATCTCGTGTCTCCTCTATAAGAAGTATCTGGATTGTTCGTAGCATTGCTCCGGATTGTCAGTTGTTTCATAGGAGACCATATTCTAGCTATAAATGATCTTTACCAGCTCAAAAAACCAAAGAAAATTGTAATTACCCAAAGAAATAAATTAAAGAGGGCCCAGTAAAAACGAAAATCTATTCCTCTCGAAAACTGGACGCTGAAATAAGTTGAGATCAAACTAATTATTCTCTACAAACTAAAAATTGATTTCTCTGCTAAGCCACAAAAAAATTACACAAATTGCAGGGTGGAATCTGTTGGACCCCAGATCCCTGTATCTACGTACCTGTATCTGATTTCCAGATGTTCTTTTAGTGAGCTTTAGTGTTCGTAACTCAACTGTTACGAAGATTACACTAGATGTCAGCCTCCTAGCATAACCCAGTAGTAGGAAATGGACAGCAACCTTAGTGCTTGGGTATGAGAGATCCCACCCTGCCAGTTAAGGGTTAAACTTTTGAATAGAATTCTCAGAACATGAAGCTGTTATCTATCCGTAATGTGATTTGAGATTTTTAAAAAGGCAGAGGAACTAATAAAAAGCACAGGCCGCCTTTTTGCCGTAATGCCTTTTTGATATAACCAGAACCGTCTTTTTGCCATGTTCATTTCAAAAGATTGGTGGTAAGTTTGAAATAACAAGGCATAAAATATTAAAATATTTACCTATTGCTAATCCAAGTACACTTAAACAGACCATGCATGTGTCGTGGTGCCGCGACACACGCCATTTTATTTTCTTACTCTAGCACCAAAAATCGTTGTGTAGCACGCAAAATTGGGCAGTTTTAGCACTTTAAGAACTGACCATCGTGGCAATCCTTTACACAACACCACCTCGTGCTATTTCACATCAGTTAAATGGAAAGAACCAAGAGGTGTTACCAATATTTACTTCATCCATCCCCTCAATCACAGAATTAGAAAATGAAAATCATAATTATGAGAATGTTTACATTTCACAGAATCTTGGAAAAAATTAATCATGTATTTAGTTTACTTGTAACTAATGTATTTAGTGTACTAATGTACTCATGTATTTAGTTTACTGGATCACTGACTATGGAATATTTTATATTCTAATTTTTTTTGTGGGGTCAAAAGTGCTGGCTGGCTAAATCGAAAATTTATGGATAGATTATACTGTTCTAGGTATAGCCTGGGGTATTTCAGAAAAATTTATCCGTCAAATTATAATTTTTCTTGTTCAGTAGATAGAAATTTACATAGCTATCCTTCCTGGAAAACCATTTCAGTGAAGAGATAGTATTTTTAAAACATTATGCAATTCGTTCCAAGGTGTTATATCTTTTTAACAGTATTGTTTGAGCTAAAATTAGGTTCTTTGATTTTGTGAATTAATAACTAAGGACATTTTGGTGCGGTAACGCTTATATTTAAGTTTAACTTCACTGTCACCCTTTCACCTTCATTGAAGATTTTTACTTTTAATTAAGAACAGCAGATGCAGTGAAAGTGTAAAAAGCAGAAAAGCAATGGTGCATGATATCATTTTCCAATTGAAAAAAGTTTGCCAAATTGGGAATACATGTTGTAGAACTAGGATTGGAATACTGTTGATCATGCTAATGGCCAAATGTCATTATTACTCTGAAACATGGGCCCTGTAAAAAGCTGGGTAATATATAAATAAAAGTTCTAATAGGGATAAAATCCTTTTAATAGACAGTGATAAATTTCACAAACAGTGGTCGTCATGAAAAGGCAGTGTGGTCTTCGAAATTATCTAAGTAATATTTATGGGTAATATATATTTGCCTTTTTTTCCAGAGGAATTGTTTTAAGTCTCGAATGAGCGAATATTTTATTACATCAATTCTGTGTATCTTATATTTCATTATATTCTTCTAAGCATATGTTATATTCCAATATACCAAATAATAAGTTTTGTATAAATTTAGGTTGATTCTGTCGTCTAGGTTATTACGAAAAAAAGATTTTGATTATTAGGTCTTGTTTTATGAATAAAGGATGAAACATTTGCCGCAGTCCAATGTTGTCAAGTCTTCAAATTGAATGGGAAGGAGTCATAAGAAGGAGGAGCTTCAAGGGGTAGAGTTAGGAGTGGAGTACTGAGCATGATGGGATGGAGGAGCCTACGCACCTGCCTTGTCTTTGGGGCACCTCTTACTGTGATAAGTTGTCAGTAGTTGTCTGGTTGCTAATATTATTATTGGCAAACATATTCTCTGTGAAATAGTGACAATCAGCTTTTACTATGATTTCATATTTTAGGTAATAGAAGTGGGAGCGAAAGTCCAGTTCAGCGAAGTCGGGCAAAGAAAGTGTTGTCGGAATCTGAAAGTGACGGAAGTGGAGATGAAATAAAGTAGGTCATTTTCTATTGTTCTCATGTGTCTCTTATGTATCTGCTATAGAAAATTGGAAGTGGTAAAATTTCTTTGAACAAAGCTCTTATGCAGCACTCGTCCTTAGTTAGCTAACCTTATAATGAAGCAGGTCAATGTAATAAGAGAATGTTCACTACTCTTTGACAATACTTATTTTTTTTTTTTTCGTATTAATTTGAAGTTGAGCTCTTAAAGGACGTGTGTTCCTTATTATCCGGCTGTAGAAAATCGGTACAAAAAACTCTGAAAACTACTTTAAAACAATCATAAATACTTATCTTAATAATAAAATTGCATCGCTTAATTGCATCGCTTTCCTTAACCCCCCTCCCCCGACTGATGAATATACAGCTTAATATAAACATTTGTGCTATTTTTTATGATATTGCGACTCTTTTCTTTCCATCGATTGATTAGCCTTTGCCCTAAAATGACGTAGAAGAAAAGGTTCGCGCTATTGAAAAAAATAAATAGTTCGACTGTATAGGGTGAACTGTATATTTATCTCCTAGGGGGAGGGGGATTAAAGTGAAGCAATTCTCTTTTAGGAACAAGATTATTAATTATTCATGATTATTTTAAGGTAGTTTTCAGAATCTCTGATAACCATTTTCTAATAAGGAACAACGTGTAAAGGTCCCTTTAAAGGCTCAAAAATAAAATACAAAGGAAGTGATTAGTATATTGGGAAAGACCATAAAAAACACATCCACCTGGATAAGTAATGATAATAATAAAAAAATACCATGTTCTCTTCCAACTTTTACGTTCAGTTTTCAGCACACTGTTAACTTGAGCTAGAATTCCTATAAAGTATATCTTTTATATTTTGCTTTTTTAAGGAAGTACCCTTTTCTCAATCCATCAAAGAAATAGGAGCAATATCCATGTTCAGCTTTGTGTTAGGATCTTTTCTGCTGAATTGATTTTTCTATGTATCTTTTTTGGTACTATCCCATTATGCGGGTCTCTCGGGTTAATCACGATAAAGTAGGCAATGATAAAACCCGTTTTTGACGTCTTAACTGTTATAGAGTAGACAATGATAGCAAGGTTTTCATTGCGCATACGATATTAAACAGTGGTTTTTTGGGGTTTAGGGGGGGAGGGGAAAGGTACCTAGGTTATGTTAAGATGTATTTAATATATGCTATGCTTTACCCCCATACCCCCCTTAATGTGCAAATATATAGACCAAATTTGTTTCTAAACTATTATATATTCATCCTATTTTATTTTATTTCATTAGCATTAACCAAACTTGACTTTTTAGAGAGGCCCGCATAATGGAACAGTACCTCTTTTTTAATGTATCTATTTATAATGCTTTGAAATTGTTTCAGCACAATTTTTAAAACTGCGACCAGGGATGTAGGCAGGCATTTACTTCGGATTATTTTGATGGAATTTGTCCTAAGGAACGCAGAAAGGTCATAGAAGAGGACGGAATCAAATGGGAAAGTAAAAGATAGGGAAAATGTGGATGAAACCATATTTTTCGTACGGCTTACTGTTTTAAATATGGTCAGTCAGACGGGTACCCAAAACAATCCGCAGACAACTCCTCTGGGAAGGATCTAATAAATCCTCCTCCGTCTTTCGGAGCGCCCACGTTTCAGAACCAACTTAACTACTGTTATAAATATAGCTTCCAATATTCAAATGTTGGTTCGTAGACGCATCTTCCTATTTTTCCGAACTTTTTCAACTGTGAAAAAAAAATTGCATGTTTTGGCTATTCTACTTTTAAAATCTTCACTGCATCCAGGTTTTTGCTAATAATACTACCAAGATAAGAGAAACTGTCCTATTAGTGGATCTTCTCGTTACCCAACGTCATCTCTTTACCTTCACTTATTCCCAATCTAAGCTACTTAGTCTTCTTAACATATATTTTCAAACCTATTACTGTATCCCGAGCTCTCAAAACCTCCAAAAAACCGTTCATTTTACTAAAATTTTCATCTAGGACGCTTCTATCCTGCTTTCACTGGCTATAGTGAGAGAAAGGTTTAGATGGCTAGGAAACGATCTGCGGATAAAAGATTACAGATTGCCAAAGATCGTACTTTTTGGCCAAACATCTAGGGCAAAATGATAAGCAGGTCGTCTCGAATTGGTTTGGAGGAGTCATAAGGAAGGATCTAAGGGAAATTGGAACTTCTTGGGAGAGTACCTAGTAATAAAAAAATCAAGAAAGTGCATGATTCTAATTTAAAAACAGACGGCAAATTTTGAGAGGTGTAGGGGGAGGGCAAGGAGAAGGCTGATTAATCAAATTCAATAATTTTATTTTAATTCATTTTGGAAAAGGGGATAAAGCTTTCCTTGAATCTACCCATCTTAGGGCAAACGAGAATCAGTTTTGGTATTTCTTACGATTATATCCTGATGACCATTGAGCTAACCAGGTAGTTTGGGCTAAAGACAAGTTCTTGAATTTGATATGCCCGGTTTCTAATCCTGTCACATACTTTACCATCTAAACTTTTAAATGATGCAGTTTGCACATACAGTGCGAGTTGAGATACTTTGTTGTTCTTAGAATCCCCCTTTAGAAATCAAACTTTAAGCGTTAATTAATTGTAACTTGAATGAATTTATTATGAATTAATTGTATTATGAATGAATTGAAATTTATTTTTCTAGGAAAAGGTCAAAGAGAGCTGTCACAAGTGAAAACGAAGAAGATTCTGAAAAAGAAAAAGGAAGAGCAGTCGATGCAACCAACCTATTTGGCGATGAAAGCGATCTAAGCTCATCAGAAGGAGAAGAAGGCAAGAAGGCAGAAAGTGAGGGTAGAAAAAGTGAAGAAGAAAGTAGAAGAAGCAGGAGTAGAAGTAGGAGCAGAAGTAGGAGTAGAAGTAGAAGCCCTTCTGAAAGAAAGACTCCTATTCAGGAAGAGGCCGAAGTTGAACCACCTCCTGAAATTAGGATTGAGGTCGAGGTGAGTGTTATTCTTGTATTTTTAATCCTCGTTGGGAGATAAAAATTATCTCTCTTTCTCTTTACCTTACTCTCTCACTTTCTGTCTCTTCGTCGCACTTCTTGCTCTTTCCTCTCCTTTCCTTAGTTTTAGTACTGGGAACTTCAAACTTCTGCTAAAATTGATTATGTTAGCTTGTGAAGCATTTGCTACATTTCTATCTGGTACCCTTTTTTTACTTACTTTGTAGCCTAAACTTGAAATTTGTTTCTATACTTGAAGTGACTTTTTCCATTCGTATCCTTGCGGTAAATTAGTAGAACTAATTATATCTTCATCAAAAAGAAAATTAGCAAAGTTGATGTTTTGGAGCTCTGTCTAGTCTGCATTTTCTGTTTCGATCATAGATTACAGCAAGGTGATCGATCATCTGCGGGCTACTTTTAGTATCAACAATAGTCGAAATCCTGCACAAGTAATCTCAAGCCTATTACCTCCAACTTGTTGTATATTCATGCCTACAAACATTATACTGCTATGAGGAGACAGTCTGTAATAGATAACTTAGCTGGGAAGAGGTTTTTCAGTACAAAAAAAAGCCCACCCAAAAAAAAGAAAAGAAAGAAGAATTATCCGGCAATCGGAACCCAGTGCAAAATGCTGTGTTGTTTACTAGTCTATAATTTCCTCGAGGGGTGACACTCCTTAAGGTTACCCTGCAGTGCCGTTTGCAGTCGCTGTTCTGGTTAGGGAAGCTTGTAAAAGGTTCTCGACGCAACAGCTTAAGTTAGATATCCTTTTCTTAGACCACACTGCCGTTCTATGACGAACAAACAAACGTTCAAACGGGGATAAATAATTTATTTAGGCAGTGAAAAACAGGTACAAAAGTCTAGATATTTCGATCACATATACAGCACCGTCATCAGTAGAAATACTAAACTATTAAAATTGAAACTAACATATTTATACAAAACAAAATAAATAATTTTTAGGGCCATTCACAAAATAATGAACTTCCGGTTTATACACTAGATTTTTTTTCAGAGAGAGTTCAATAACAAATATCATTCAAAGTCTTGATGTAAATTTCCTTCTTTAATCTTTCCCAAATGTAAAACAAATTTCCAATGAAGGTGGCAAATCCTTCCGTGTCTTCTAATTGCAAACCAAATGTTGAGTTTATAGTTGTTTACTTGCTTGGTTTCATTTCCCCATATATACGTTGTATTTTCGACATAACACCTTGAATTAGGTATCCTTTTCTTAGACCACAATGCCGTTCTATGACGAACAAATAAACGTTCAAATGGGGATAAAACCATTTATTTAGACAGTGAAAAACAGGTAGAAAAGTCCAGATATTTTGATCTCATATACAGCGACCAAGTAAAGAACCAACCGAGTGATTTATTTATTTATTTATATTAGTACCTGTTGTGTGTTTTTTTCCTATGATTGTTTATTTAATTTCTGTTCGTTTTGGGTTTCATTTATTCTTTAGTAGTAAATTAGGGTCGTTTTGAGTTTGAATTATTATAGGAATTTATTTCTGCTGGCCTTCAGTTTAATATCGCTATTTACTTTGAAGTTTTGGCTATAAAGGTTATTTAATTAATTGTAAAAATAAGGAAATTTAGGCTGTGAAAATAGCTTTTAGGTAAGATAATATATTTATTTACAATGAATTTTAACGTTTTCAAGCATATATCACAAACATAATCGTAACATCTTATGTCCCCAACAAGGCTCTATAATTGGAAATGCTGCCCGAAAAAAAAAACAAAGAGGAAAATGAAAATGACTGCAGCCGCGATTGAGTGGGTCTTCCGTTAGGGTGGTGTGCGTGTAACTGAACCATAAGCAACTGAACCGCCGTCTAACTGAACCACCGTGTAACTGAACCACCGTGCAACTGAACCACCGTGCAACTGAACCCCCATAGAACCGAACCCCCGTGCAACTGAACCCTCGTTTAACTGAACCCCCGGGTAACTGACCCCCATTTAACTAAACCCTCGTGTAACTAAACCCTAGGGCAACTCAACCCCATTTAACTGAACCCCCAGGTAACTAAACTCCCGTGTAACTGAACCCCCGGGCGCCTGAACCCCTGTACAACTGAACCACAAGGCAACTAAACCCCTGTGCAGCTGAATCATCGTGCAACTGAACCCTCGTGTAACTGAACTATCGTACAACTGAACCATTAAACTCAGATTTTTAGTTCTCTAAAGATATTAGGCAATATCATTGGGTAAAGCACAAGTTAGAATTTTTACATGTTCAACCTTGTTGAAATTGTTTGTTTCTTAAATTCGTGATATAAACCCCTGTCAAAAGTAATCATGAAAAATCTTTGTTTTATCTTTGCAAAAGAAAAGAAGATCTGTCGTGTCACAAACCCTTAAAGCTGATTTATTACTCTTTTTTTTCAAATGAATCAGACCTTTATGGACGTTAAGTAATAAACATATGTGTTAAAAATATTTGACCTTGGTGAATCTAGATAACGAATTTTGATCAGATGTCTTTGAGGAGATTGCAGCTAAAAAGGACATGGGGGAGGGACTGGTTGCATTCCAGCCTTTCTTTTTTAACATTCCTTCAACTTGCCCTGAAAGTTTTAACTTCAAACCCTCAAGTTTATACCCTTAGCTGTTCTCGACACATTGCAGATACAACGTCTTTTAAAACTGGATGCACATAGTACCTCTGGATTTAGTTGAAGATGCTCCTAAATATTTTCTGAACAATGTGACGGCTGATACCATCAGTCATTGTAAATGTTCCTGGCATTTCCTTTTCACAACCAATAAAGGAATAAATGCTTCTTTATTGTGTTTGGCATTCTTCTTGACATTTTCCTAAGGTTTGACCTTAATGCTGCATGCTTTTTTTTATTTATAGGATCAAACATGCCATCTTTTCTTGATACAAAAAAAAAACAACTTATATATTAATAAACAAGCCCTTGCACCAGAGGCTGAGGGTTGTGAACCATAGTTATTTAACTATGGCATAATTGTTTAACCTTTGAACTGTTTTAAATAAAATGGCCGTCTCAAAATTTAGATCGGATGTATTTGGGGGAAAATAGAGTGGGGTGGAAGCCCTCCGATCACTTTTAACTCTGAAAAAGTGCACTGGAAATTTTGATTTCCAATCGAATAAGCGCCAAAGTTCATACAAAAAATTTTGCTACAAAAACCTTATGTGTTAGCAATAAGGACCTAGCTTAACTTACAGCCCTTGCCCCAGATGCTGCTGGTGGGCTTGTTAACCCCATAGGCATGGTTATTTGACCTTTAGACTATTTTGAACAAAATATTTATTTTTATTTTGATCGGATGTATTGGGGGGGGGGGGGGGATTTCGGTTAAGATGGAAAGGCTGATTGTCCTCTGATTACCTTTGATTATTCAAAATTGAACTTGAACTTTTAATTTCCAATCGAATGAGCCTCCTTCAAAGTTTTTACGACCATCCCTTCTATAAAAACCTTAAATTTTAACAATTGGTAACTTACAATAACATACAGATTGCTGATACAGGTGTATCAGCAATTTTTTTTTGGAACGGCATAGCGTATCAAGCTGAAACTTCTGGGGCATCTACCTGCTACTACTGCTATTAATACTGCTGCTACTACTGTTGCTACTACTACTAATTCAACACTGTTATTACTACTGTTGCTCCTACTACGACCTCTAATACTATTAAACTAGCACTATTAAAGCTACGCATATCAAGTTGAAAATTTGACAGAATGGGGTATTTGAGGGGGAACTTGAACTAAATCAAAAGACACTATGTGCATGCAGATTTTCAAAAGGGCGTATCTCAAAAAGGGATTTGTGTATTAAATTGGAACTTTCAGAGAGTACTTAAAGGGAAAGTCAATTCACCAGAAGGAAATATGTGCACGCTCAGGCCTGGATTTACCACTAGATCCCTAGGCCCGGACCAAGGGGCGCATAATGCCAGGGGGAGCAATAAATTATCACTGAGTAATTTTTTCCTGACAAAAACTGGACTGATGTGATTTATCGCCGCTAGGTGCACTCTGCCGCCACGCTACCTATTCACAGAAAAGTGACTTTAAAACAACACAGGAATTCCATGGTCACTTATAAACTGTCAGATGTCTCCCAAGGATGGTTGCTGAGAGTTCGGTATTACCCCTCTGTTTTATCACTTTTCGCTCATCAGTTGTGTTCTGTTAATTGCTTCCATTAGCCCCGAATATTTGGGTATAACCCCGAAAATCTTGCAAAACCGGAGCGGCAAAAACGCTTGGTTCTTAAGCGTCAAAGCTTTAAATCCGGGCCTGTGCACGCTAATGCTATTACATTTACTACTACTGCTACTACAACAACTACTACTACTACTAGTTCGACTACTACTTCTATTGCAAATACATATAAGCTAAAAGTATTAATATGAAAATTAAGCAACTACATGAACATATAGGTTATCAAAAGGATATTTCGGCAATGGGATAGCAACAGCTAATTATATTAAGTTGAAGCTTCTAGAACTTGATGAGAGGAATCTTCAGCTGACCAAAAGGCAATATGTTAATACTACTGCTGCCACTAGCGCTAGTGCTATTATTATTAATACTGCTACTAATACTATTACTGGGACTACCATTACAACTGTATCTACCGGTAATGAACGGTATGAAGGTGGAATTTTCAGGGAATATTGTGGGTGGAAAGTGAACTGAATCACATCACGCCATCCGTATACAGGTTGTCAAAAGGGCGCATCAGCAATATCCTAGGGACAGTTTGGTGTGTTGAAAAAAATGTTGAAGAAAATAAAAGGTGCTATGCGCACACTGCTACTAATTCTATTACTGCTACTACGCAAGCTAAGGGTATTAAGGTGAAGCTGTTAAGGAATATTTCGGCGGATATTGAACTGAATCAAATTGACTATGATTATGCGCTTTCTCAAAAGGGTTACACAGCAATATCTCTAGAACGGCTTCCATTAATAAGTTAGACCTTTCGGGATAAGTTTTGGGCGGGGGACTTCGAACTAATGAAAAGTTCATAGTTTGCAATAAAACCAAAATAAACACTTTATCGGGCCATGCTTTTGGCGATAGGCTTAATCCTGAAAGTTTCATTCAATTTAGAGGGTTTAGGGGCTACACTGATAAGTAATACAAGTTAGAAATCGCAAATGAAGCGAGAAATAGATTTTGAGCTTTTAATCAGCCTTAGTTCAAACTTATTTTTAGGCCTTGACTTAGGTTCAGGATTTGATTTAAATGAGGGTTGGGTTAAAGAAGGCTTGAGTTAAATGGGGGTTTGTTAGAACTGGGGTTCAGCATGTAACTCTCTAGTCCCTTTTTTTTTTGTTTTCCCAAAAACTTCCATGTTTTCCATGATCGTTTGTTTTATCTTTGGTTCGTCTTGGGTTTCTTTTTTTTTTTATTAATTTCTGATCAGTTTGGGTTTGAATTATTATAGGAATTGATTTATGCTAGTCTTTGGTTTAATATGGCTCTTTACTTTTCTTTGAAAAATTGTTTTTCGAAAAAGCGACTTTTTGTTACCTGAATTCTCAAAGTTCCAATATTTTCAGTAAAGATGTTTATTACTTTCCCAGACTAGAACGTTCAGGAAAGGCCTGGTTCATCTAAAAAAAAAAAAAAAAAAAAAAAAAAAAAAACAAACCAAAAGTTTCCAAACACAAAGAGAAAGTAGCTTTTATGTCGGCTCTACCGAAACCTGTAATTCACCTTTTTCAGACCAAACGATAACCAACTACGAGCGCAGAAATTACCACAAAATGAAAACAACAAAGTAAGCAAAGTGGTAAAAAAAATTTACAGTATGTAGACGGTGAAAGCCGCCGTTTACCCCCCCCCCCTCCCACGCGAAAAACATCCCTTGAGGAAAATAAATACTCTGCGGAAAATAACACCTCACAGAAAATACCCCCCCCCCCAAAAAAAAATACCTCTTGTGGTTGGTTAGTCTCCAGTCACTTTCCTGGGGATTATCAAACAATTTCTTCCTCCCTTCTCCTGTCGTCTAACCTACAACCTCCCTTAGAGCTAATTCTGTATTTGTTTGAAGGCTCAATAAGAGCTGAGATGTTTCGGCATCAAAATGCACCCTTTAAGGTATATCCCTCTCTTCCTAGCTATAAAACAATCAGATAACCCCATTGCAGAAGTTTCAGTTCCTTTTTATGTTTTTTGATTTGCCTATTGCTTACAGATAGTATTTGTCATTGGGAAACATACGGAAATTTTTTACGTGGGGGTTTTCTGGAGGTTTTTTCATGAGAAGAAAGTATTTGCACGGAGGGTGGGAGCAAGATTTACACATAAATTCCTGTTTTCCACTTCCCTTAGAACGTCTCAATTAAACTAAAAAATAACTCGACTCAAAGAAGATTTTTAAATTTTGGAAACGATAATTTCCGCGAGAGGGGTATTTTTCAGGTGAGGGGCTTCCGTGGCTGGAGGAGGGCATATTTTCCACGGGGGAGAGGGGTAAACGCTTTGACCCTTAGAAAGTGACGAGGTGAAGGGAATCCCCATTAACAGACATAAAAAAGAGAAATAAATTTGGATTTAAGAGTTTATGACGTCCGATTTTCTTTTTTTTTGTGACAACAAAAAAGAGCATTTTTATAAACCATCTTGACAGTAATTTATAAAAAGACTTAAAAAAGCAAACAATTCCAACAAGGTTGAACGTGTAAAGATTCTCACTTGTGTTGTACCCAATGTAAGTACGGTGATTGAGTTGCACGAGAGTTCAGTTATACGGGGATTCAGTTGCACGGTGGTTCAGTTGCATGGTGGTTCAGTTGCACGGTGGTTCAGTTACACGGTAGTTCAGTTGCACGGTGGTTCAGTTAGATGGTGGTTCAGTTACACGGGGGTTTAGTTAAATGGGGTTGAGTAGCACGGGGGTTGAGTTGCACGAGGGTTCAGTTAAAGGGGGTTCAGTTGCATGAGGTTCGGTAGCACGAGGGTTCAGTTGCACTGGGGTTCAGTTTCACGGTGGTTCAGTTACAATGGAACCGTTAGGGTTGTTACCAGGCCGATCATTTTACGTAAAAAATAGGTAACTGACGCCACTATGAAGCAGGATTTCCTTTTTAGGGATAGGGACAGAAGAAGGAACTTATGATGAAACGGAGACCCCAAACCATCTCACAACACCAGATCAGTCCCGGCCTTTTAAACCAGCCTATCCTCGTCAGGGCTAAGTAAAAATGTCGGGTATATCACAAATCCAGATATATCATAACGTCAAACATGATAATAGGTCTTTGATCAACAGTTAATAGAATGCAGCGGCTGTGGGCTCTCCTCTGGAGAAGTAGGATCAAAGTTCAAGTCGCTCTGTAGTAACTGTATTGGTTCCATTGGATTTATGCTTATAATTATAAATTTTTACAAAATCCTTTGAGAGTTCTAGTTCTTCAGCAAGTAAGTCATCTATCACCACACATTTTTTGTTCTTTCCTTTAGGCCCAAATAAACACCACATTGTAATAGGAATTAAGATCAAACACAACGATACTGAAAGAAAAAAAAATAGTCCAACCGGCTACGTTGGAAATTAAGTTCGCTAGATAAACATTTCATTGCGCTTATAAACATAGCATTGCTATAATGAAAAGTTCACGTTCTTTGGTTATTTCTTGCGAGACCTCTTGTTTTTTATATATTCCATGTTTCTGGCTGTTAAATATATTATGTAACAATTAGCAATGGCATAGTATCTAACAAAATTATGCAACAGCTTTTTTTGTGCCTCGGGAGCAAAAATTTGGTTTTTGGCTGTTTTATCTTTTTTCTATGCCACCAATTTTAGTTTGAGCGATATAGACAGAGATTCACCTCGTCAGTCCATCTGCTCACTTCTCCATCAGTTCATTTACGAGCAGAGAAGCACAGAAGAACTCGCTTAAATCCGATGCAACTCTGTATCGTCCCCACTGACTTCGCTTCTACCCAGATAGGGATTAACCAAAATGCATCACAAACACCAGATCAAGAAGATAGCTTGTTTGCTAAGTTTCTCGACACGACTGTGCTTCGGATGAACTATTCAAGTCAAAATGCTAACAAAATAAGCACTGCCCCAGTAGTAGAAAATATTATCAGGGAATATGAGGAGAGAGTTCCAGTCTTCTTGAGTGAGAGATGAAGACCAGGAAAAGATAATTCTGATCCTCTAGAATTTTGGATTAAATACTTCTACACTTGCCCCGAGTTAGATAAATTACATGCATGCATCTCGCAGTGCTAATAAATTGAGTACCCTGTGAGAATGCATTTAGTATTGCTGGGTACTTTATACAAAAGTAGTGCTCTCGAATGACTGTAAAGTCACTTGAACTTTAAATTTTTTTAAGTGATTTCAATTTATTTCAATTTATATGGTTTCAAATTTCAATTTATATGGTCTTTTTGTAAATTTGTTTTTTTTTTTGTATATTTGGTTCTTTTTATATGTTTTGTCTTTTTATATATTTGGTCTTTTTGTATATTTGGTCCTTTTGTATATTTGGTGCTGTTTTGTTTTATCAAAAACTGGTCGTTTCTGTTTTTGGGTAAACAAAAGAAGAAAAAAACAAAACCGATTTCTATTATTTTTTTTCTATGTTTCTTTTCCGTTTTTTAATTGTAGTTTTTTACAGTTTCTGTTTTAGCCAAAGACAGAAACGGTGCCGACTCCTTCTATAGACTTCGTTCCCCGTAGATGCAAACTCAATGGTAGGATTCAGCTGAACCCAATGAGAGAACTAACTGATGTGACTTTGCTGATGGTATTGCTCTTCTCACTCATTATCCAGAAGACATACAACAGAATATGCACAAATTTGAGCGTGTTGTCAATGCTATTGTCAAACGCGGTAATTTTCGATAGTGGGAAAGGACTTCTGGTTAATGGTGAAAAAATCGAAGTGGTGATAGAGTTTAAATATCATGGAAACATCCTTTTCCAAGATGCTAAATGCGAAAGAGAAATTTTATGTCTAATAGAGCTGGTCGATTCTGTCTTTAGTTACCTCAGAAATGTCTCTAGGAATAGGAAATATTCCCAGAAGCTGAAGATTAGAATTTAGGGCAACAACGTTTTGTCTCTTCTTACCTATGGGGGTGAAACATGGGGTATCAGTGCGCAACAGGAGAAGCGGCTTTAAGGCTATGTCTAAGATTTATATGGAATATACACTAGACAGAACAGGTAACCAATAATGAAATTTATCGCATTACTAACCATACTCCCATCTTTGAAATCATTCGAAGACGTGGCTGGATGTTCTGGGGGTATATTGTACGGATGGGTGACGGAAGGTTACTACATGGTGTGTGGGGATAGACAACTAGTGTCCGGAAGTTGGGGAAGTCTAAAATGACTGGGCCGATTCCTTGAAAAGTAGGCAATGTTGGCAAGGTCTTTGCTAGAGAAGTTTTGGCTGAAGGCGTTGGAGAGATCAAGCTGGCGATTCACTGTTGCTGCCTTGTGCGTCTCCAGGCGTGGGAGAACCTAAGTCCAATGTCCTCTCTTGTATTTAATGTTTTGTTTTCCTTTTTTCTTTTATTTTTTTTATTCTGATCAAAAGAGGTTTCCTGTGGTGTTTTCACCTTGCCCCGGGAGGGGCACCTTACTAGTTTGGACGCAATGAAGTATCTGCTATGACCATCACCGTCACCATAAAAAAATATAGTCTGTATCCTATTCATTCCATTAACTTAAGAACCAATCAAAATATAGTTTATATATATATATATATATATATATATATATATATATATATATATATATATATATATATATATATATATATAATACCGGAAGCCCGGTGGCTTCGCCGCCGGGCCCTGGCACGCGGCAGGCTCCTATATATGGATCCTCGTTGTCGCTTGTCTTCTAAACGCAGACAATTTGAGCCTTTTCTTGATGTCATGACGTGACCACAGGTTTGATGCAGCAACCTTGGGAAAAATACGAATTCTTTCTTAAGGTTGTGACCTTTTTAGATCGTTTTTGTGACCAGAAATGTCAATTTGCTGAGTTTTAAGAAGAAAAAACTATGTAGCCGATTTTGAGGCCAGGGCCCGTCATGGCTACGAGACAAGCGTGTCTATATTGATTCTCATTACCACTTATCATGTAACCGCAGACAATGTGAGCCACTTCTTGATGTCATGACGTCACCATAAGTTTGATACAAACACCATGGGAGAAAAAAATTCTTCCTTAAAGTTGTGACCTTTTTGAAGAAATAGAAATGTTTTAAAGAAAGGTCAATATGCCAGTTAATAAAAAAATAACAACTATGTAGCCGATTTCGAAACCAGGCCCCAGCACTTGGCATGTGGTAGGCTTACAGTATATATATTGATTCTTGTTGTAAGGAACAACCTCCAAATGAGTCAGCTTTGTTTGTGACCTTGGGAAAATGGAGGGCTCCCCAGGGAAAACATAGAACGTTGAAGGGTCTCAGTGACTTGTAATAAATAATGGCGTTATTTATAGCATCTTTGTAGGTTTGTAGTAAGTTTTGCGACACATTTTGTTGGCGTCGAAGAATGTAATAGCGTTGTTCTTCTAACGTAATATTTCTTTCTCCTTCACTTTCATTTTTGACTCATTTTTTCATTTTTGCTGTCGCTTGTCTGCTAACAGCACAATTCTTTGTTTTTCAGTCCATTTTTGACACGTTATGATACTCGCTTTCTCGCAATTGCTTGTAATGCTCATTGCCACTTATCTTTTAACCTCATATTTCCTTGTTCTCTTTGTGGCATATCTTTTAGCCGTATATTTCTTTGTTCTCCACTTTTGTTTTTGAGTAGTTTTAATTCTTGCTGCCGCTTATCTTCGAACCTTATGTGACTTTGTTCTTTACTTTTGTGTTTGACGCGTTGTAATTGTTGCTGGCGGAATTATTCTGGCTGTATATATTTGTTCTTCATTGTTGTTTATCATTACTTTAGTCATTTTATCAATACCCTTTACCTTAGCTGCTCGGATTGGTCTTGTCACATTTGATGGTTTAGGTTGTTCGTTTGTCCTGTATGCATTTTGAAACTGCTCTAAACGCTTTTTGCAAATAGACTAATTGCACTTGGAACGTTATACTTTGTTAGATTCTTTTTGTAATGTTGCATGCGTCATAGATATAAAAACAATACGTTCACTCATAGGAGGGGGGATTTCGTCTATTTTCTTGAAATGTACTCATAAATATGGCGTCAATCATATGATTTTTCTTGTCAGTCATATTTTTCTTGTGTAATTTTGCCTACATCATAGATACTAAAACGATACAACCGCTACTGAGGCATATATGACGTATGTATGCCTTACGAATGTATTTATTTAAATATGACGTCACTCCCATAAATCTTTTTTTTTCCAAAATTAAGGCTTTTAACGAATTTTCTAAAACTTCTGACCTATATAGATCGTTTGTTAGGCCAGAATATCCCAGGCTACTAATTTAAAAAAAAATATGGAGCCGTTTTCGAGAAAAAAATACACGATTATTGCTCGTTTAAAGAAATAGTATATCAAATTATCTGTTTTTTTCTAACTCTAGGTACCAAGAATCAAGGCAAACTTGGGTAGTGAAATTCACTTTGTCAAGCTGCCGAATTTTTTGTCAGTTGAGCCGAGACCCTTTGATGCTGAAACTTATGAAGATGAAGTAGACGACGAAGAAACTCTTGATGAGGAAGGAAGGGCTCGTGTTAAACTTAGGGTATTTACTAATTTTATTTTAAGGTTAGCTTATAGTTAACTAATAGTTAGATAGTCAGACCTAAGTAAGAATTAGGGTAAATTCAATTGCTTTTCCTGTTATTTCTGGTTTTAAAACTGCTCGTGAATCGTGCGGCTTGAATATTGTTGAGGTATAGAAATTTTAATCAAAACATAATTTATATATTACTTACGGCATAGCACAGTTTAAGTAGGTGCTTGTTTTAAAAGTAGAATCTGCCGCTTAAAAAGGAAATTTATTTTATATTTGGCCCTTCAGATGATTAAAATGATGTTATTTAGTAGAGGGTATAGAAAAATTGAACAAATTCTTCATGCTTTTTAGACCAGGCCGGAATATAAACGTCGGCAAAATCATAACCTGGTATTCTACGTAAAAGTTATGGCCTCATAAGCTTGGTGACCAAAATAAAGTGGATCGTTGCTTCACAAGGGAAGAACCAACCTATAAATTTACACTTGCTTCACAAAAATGATGATCTTGACCATTTAAAGGTGCCTGAAATAATGCCTTACGGAACCTGATACACCCAATCTCTGTAGTCATCCTCAACAGCTGCTTGAATGCTCTTTCTTTATTTATTTTTTTTTTATTCACTGACGACTGCGCAGGAATTCGTAACAGTAAAACTATGAATATTAACGAATATGAATGGTTCCATCTTTTCTCTAGTATAGGAAGAATTCCTCTTTTTTTGCCAGTATTTCCAGTTGAAAATGTTTTGTTTCCTCTCCCTATGGCTGTCCTAAAGTACTTTCGTTTTTACAAAAAAATTCTGTAAAGAATCTCGTTTTTTTTCATGTAAATGTGACTGTCCATTCTTCTTAAAATACCCTTCTCGCCAATAATAATTTTCGCAAGTATGTCTTATTCTTGTCTCCTCATTTTTAATTTTGGGGCTAAATGATGTCTCCTCTTTTTTGATGACTTGTTGATAATGATTATTAATGTTGATGACGAATAATGATGATAAAAAAGATACTGATAATACAAACATACTGATAATGATGTGAATAATTATGTCTCCTCATTCCCTTTTTTGTCTTAGTCTCTGTTTCCCAGTATGCACTTTGTTTCGGAATAGTGTATTTGTGGTCTTGAGACTACCCTGTGGCACAATTATCAATTGTGTTTCAAATGAATCACTAGTTGTTGTTTTTTTTTTTTTTTTTTTTTTTTTTTTTTTTTTTGTTTTAAGCTATAAGGCTACCAACCCAACTGTTTGTCTCGTTAATAGATTCATATGATCTATGCAGATATAAAAGAAACATAGTCGTTTGGAGTAACTTGAACAGGACTGTCCATCAGCCAATTTTCGTTGATTAATAGGATCCCTTGGGTAGTATCTTAAGTGACGGTTATCTTTTCTACACAGAACAGCAATTTTTTAGATGGACCATTTAGTGCTATCCAAACTGTATATATCCTACTTATAAGCAACCAAACTAAAAAATTTCGTTCCAATAATTGTCAGCAGAAGATGGATATGTTCAATTATGCTCATAGGGTTAGGGTGAGGGCAAGAAAAAATGGGCATAGATAAAAGCTTTATTTGTTAAGGTTTTCTTGTTAAGGATTTGTTAATTTTTTAAAAATTTCTCATTTGTTAAGCTTATTTTTATTGTTTATTTAGCCTCGTTTTCTTTTTCAAGCACAATTGTAAAGAAATTCCGTAATTAAAGGAAAAGATATGATTATAAACAAGTTCCAAAGATTCATCTCGTACCGTATTTAAGCTATAGCACATAATAGCGACAATGTAAAATAAAAAACTACAGAATCAGCTGTGTTGTTACATATTTCGATGGAATAATTTGAATATAAATGTTCAAATTGAACAGTTCATAATATAAGCATAATATTGATTTTTGAGAAGCTCCAGCTAACGCCCTCTCTGGTTGATGCTCCTCTCAGGCATGATATATATACACACACACACACACACACATATATATATGTATATATATATATATATATATATATATATATATATATATATATATATATATATATATATATATATATATATATATATATATATATATATATATATATATATATATATATATATATATATATATATATATATATATGTGTGTGTATATATATATATATATACTTACGTTAGATATCTATCTAACGAACAAGAAAAATTGGAGATTTGTTTTGTCCTCTTGTTTTATTCACAGCCACTATTTTTCCCCTGTTAGAGGGGAGCGGCCTAGATTGCTGCTTAATTTTTAATATTTTCATTGTTTTCCTTTTAAGCGAACTCCTTCAATTCCATGCTAAGCGGGTTTAAGCATTAATCATTGATGCATTTCTAAAGGATAATTATTTCGTAGAGATTATAGTACAATATATTTTTGTAGGTTGAAAATACAATAAGATGGAGAAATGGGATCGACAAAGAGGGCAATTTGATTAAGGAATCAAATGCCAGAATTGTTCGCTGGTCTGATGGCAGCATGTCCTTACTGGTTGGAAGTGAACTTTTCGATGTTTATAAACAGCCGTTGCAGGTAAGTAATTTTTGTGTGTTTTAACTAGTTTAAGGGAGTAGTTTTGGAAAGCAAAATAGCTTTTTTCAGCTGAAAATACGCTAGAATCGCTTGAATTAATTTGCTATGAATAAACACTGCATTTTGTAGTCACTAATATGTAATATTGTTCCCTAAGGATTAATCCCAGCTGAAAACACCCTAAGAATTGTTTGAATAAGTTTGTTATGAATAAACAATGCATTTCATTGTCACTAATGTGCAATATTGTTCCCTGAAAATTGTTCCCAGCCGAAAATACCCTAAGGATTGGTTGAATTAGTTTATTATGAATAAGCAATGCATTTTGTTATCACTAATATGCTCAGATTATTATTTCCCCACAATAGTTGGTTTCTTGAAGTGAAAGGTACAGAGGTCTGTATTTCATGAAAATCTTATGGCTCTTTTCTGCCTGTTTTTGGTAATTGTTCTTTTTATTAAAAAAGGGTTTTAAACCAAAAAATAGTTTTCCGAGATTAATTGTCAGATGCTTACATCAAATTTACTTTTTATTTCACAATTTAAGTGTCCTAACTCCCAGTTATTCCCAGATCTGAAAAAAATATTACGTAGTATTATTGCCTAAAGCGTGTATTTCTCTACAGTACTTTTACAGTCAGAATCAGTTGGTTTCTGATCATCATAGAGAGTATTCTTTTTTTCTATGTTATGCCCGAAGGGAAGTGAGTATTGTATACAGTTTAAGAGATTGCGTACAGTCAGTAGATTTTTACGTGTAGTTTTACGTGAATTTTACGTGTGGTGAATTTTACGTGTTTCTTTTTCAAGTATACCTTGTTTTGTTTCGTGGCTTAGGGATTGAGTTGAAACTTTCAGGAAAATTTTGATGGTTTTCTTTTGGGAGGTGGGCAAAGGATAGAGGGAGCAGTAGTTTTAGGGGAAGGGAGTGAAGTATTTTCTTCTCCTGTCCTTG
The DNA here is from genome assembly GCF_049724085.1 of Artemia sp. Qi Xiang Cuo. Lineage (NCBI taxonomy): Eukaryota > Metazoa > Arthropoda > Branchiopoda > Anostraca > Artemiidae > Artemia > Artemia sp. Qi Xiang Cuo. The sequence goes on from NC_142802.1 coordinate 54,682,646, forward strand.
CAAAAGAGTATTTACTACTCTTTTGGGCCCGTCTACTTTTTTTTCTTTTTTGTGCCCGTCGTCCAGCAGACTCTTTGGCTCTGATTCATTATCAGGTCTGTTCTAAAACTACTGCTGTAATCTATTCTTATAGCAAGTTGAGTCCAGTTTGAAAATGGTATTAATAGTCGGAAGCAAAAACTGTAAGTCACGTTTTTGTAATTTTACATTATATTTATTTTTTTTTGTAAAATACCGGGTAAATCTATTTTGATTAAAAAATATGCAAAGAAATTTGGGAATTTGGTATAATTTTGTTATTTAAGAATCGCTTGGAAAGTGAATTTGTTAATTTAGAATTGGTATCTTCCTAGTTTTTTAATTTCAAAATTGGATTTGTTCGGTTTAGGATAAGATAAGATATTTATTTAAAAAAAAAATCTCTATCACAAGCCCACAAAGGGCTGAATTCGGACTTCGGAGTCGACAATATTAATGGTTGCACTAAAACTGGCAAAAATGCAAAAAGCAACAACAAAAAAGAAAAATCGTAATGAACAACCATTTAAAAGTCAATAATTATACTGTAAAAAGTCAATTAAAAAAGTTAAAAAGATAAAAACCTGTCAAACTTAACCTACACAAATACAAATCGGAAAAAGAATTAAAAGGGACATAAAAAAAGGGGGGGGGGGCAAAATAAGCGAATAAATTCAAACAAGAACGAGACATAAATACATATAAATTAAAAGAGGCACTAAAAAAAGTCAATAATTCAATTACACGAAGTCAATAAAAGAGTTGAAAAGATAAAAACTGGTCAAGAAACAGGGGGAGGGGGCAAAACTAAATAAATAAGCAACAAGAAAAGAGGGAATTACATCAACAACAAAAATATATAAGAATTACAGGGGGAACTAAAACAAAAAAAGAGAAGAGACAAGCAAATGAGTGCAAGAACTTGGGCGGCACCATCAGCATTTAAAAATAAAAAAAGAAACTAGTGGGATATTTTATTCATTTTTTCTGTAATGAAGGGGACAAAAGTTCTTTCGTATCTGGAATTAACGCAGTGAATGGGGGACAAAACAGGGATGGGCTCAGAAACAGCTTGAGGCGGCCGTAATCTGGATGGGGAGTGACGTTTGAGGAAAATACTTGCCGTCCTAGGGTTTGTTATTGCATTTTTTGAAAAACGGAGGCACAACGAAATCCTCCTTCGCTTCAGGGTTTCCAGGCTAGCTTTTTTTAGGAGCAGAGAGTATGGCACCTTGCCTTCTTTGGAAATTGTTCGCAAAGCTCTTTTTTGAATTGATTAGATTTTTTCCGATTCTTCACGTGAAATATCAAGGTGCCGATCTGGACTAGCATATTCGAGATGCAGGCGGACAAAAGATGTGTAAATCCGCAAGAAATAAGAAGGGGGGACGCTGAATTTATTTAGGAGCTTAAAGAGGGAGATAGACATATAACGTCTACGGATGATGTCATTAACGTAGATATTCTAATTTAAGTTTGAAGAATTTGTGATGCCAAGCAATCTAAAGGACAGCGAAATTCCATGAGGGATAGGATTAAGAAAAAAGGATGAGGATTTGAGGATACAAATCGGCATTATCATGGACTTGAGCGGTTTACTGTCATGTCTAAGTCCAAGACTTCATCTTTAATTTCATTGAGGATACTCATAGGGTCGCTTTTTAAATTTCCGTAACAAGTTTCAAAAACCGTTAGGTCATCAAAAAAATTTCCATCGGTAAGGAAATTCCTTCGTGAAGCTGTTAATCATGACTGAAAAAAGGAGGGGACCTAGGAGAGTACCTTTGGTATGCCATTGTGGACATTTGAATAATGATTCTGGTATTTGACAACCTGCGATCTGTTTGTTAAGGAGGCAACCAATTTCACCAGCAAGGAATCAATATTAAACTTGTTGACAAGTTTCTCAATTAAAATATTGTGGTTAATAAGGTCAAATGCTTTCTGAAGATTAACGAAAATTAAATTTAGCGAGGACTTAGGGTTTTTGAGGATTTTCTCTATGTGGTCAACAATATAAATGAGGTAATTGGAAGTGAAGATGGATTTTAGTTTCCCAAAATGCTTCAAGTCAGTAAAAGGTAGGATTTTTTCCTTTAGCCAGTCTGCAAGGAATCCTTCATAAAGTTTCCAGAAAATAGGAGTAAGAGTAATAGGACGAAAGCCTTCAAAACCAGGATTTCCGTTTTTCTTTTTCAAAAGGGCAATAAAACCCTGTTTCCAAATTGTTGGAATTCGGCAAAACTTAGTAATATCGTTAAACAGGAAAGACAAGGGCTTAGAAAGGAGATCATTGAAGGCACTAATAAGAGGAAAGGGGATATCCAAAGGACAATTACTTGCCTTTCTTAGTTTTTGAATTCTTCTTTCTATCTCAGACGGGGAAACAGTGGGTAAAGAAGTGGAAAGGGCTCCTGTTGGTAATTGGTCGGATAATGCTGGAAGGCTCTGGACGATGGAAGCAAGGAATTTATTCAGATTATTGGCAGTAATATCAGGGGACTCGGGTAGATTGAAGTTAAGCTGTTCAAGCCTCCTGCCACACAGCTTTTTAACCTCAGAATACCAATTTTTTGGTTTATTAGTGAACAATTCTTAAACCTTATTTTTATAGTACGATCGTGCCAATTTACGAATTTCTCTTTTAATTGATTTAATTGATTGATTGATTTTCTTTTAATTGATTTTCTTAGTTTATTGGCTTCATCCGGTTTACTATTTTTGAAAAGCTTCAATTTGGTTCTAATTATTGTTTTTGTAGTTTGGTTAATTTTTTTTTTGCTTAGGGACTTAAGTCTAAAATTCAAAACATAACAGAACTTTTGAAGCTTAGGAAAATCTTACAGCACAAATCAAAGAAACTTATGTACAATTTTTTATTTATTAGATTTTTATGTAACTATGGAAATTTGTGTAAGCAGTTGTGGAGCTTAAACTGAAGTTTTTAGAAATTCTGACAGGGAAAAGTGGACTATGGTGTAAATTGGATTAAATAAAAATAATGTTATATCTTTTCAACAGGATTCTTTGAATTATGTTAAGTCTTCTTAAGGATTTATAGCCTTCAGTAGAACTGAGAAATCTAATTTAACGCCCACGAAGGACTTAATTTTTTTTTTTGTGTAAAGCGAAGCTTTTGCGTTATGAAGATGATGCGTAGCCAAACACCCACAAATACTGCCAAGTACTGCTTTATTTCTCTAATACCTATTCTAGTACCACGTCGCTTTATGTCAGACCCCTCCTACCCCACCCTATTCCTTTTGAGCTTCATTCTGTGCTCCCTCCTGTTAAGTACCTACCCTCTTCAAGTTCTTTCTTAGGACCTCTTCTTGCTGCATTCAAAGATGTCGTGGTGTTCAGGCCCAGCTGGATTACTAGAAAGCCTTGTTTTTGGCAATGTATCGTCCATCAAAAATAAAATATGACCTCCCCCCAACATCTAGTGATCGTCCCTGTAACGTCTTTTCTTTAAGATATTGCTGGGTTTTTTAGTCCCCTACATCGTGGTTTTGCAGAGCACCCCAGCGCCCGGTTAAATCGTGTTTGTTCAGCCCGAACTAAGTTGCCAGAAAGCACGTTTTTGGGCAACATATCATCCATCAACCATAAACTGTGACTTAAGCACGTTGATCTTTCTTTCATTATAACCATGGAGAGCGAGATTGAAGTGCATTTTTGTTGAGCTTTAGGTTTGATATACGATCATTCAAACAACCTCCTAAAACCTTACTTGAACGATTAAACGCTGCCCTTAAATTTTCCTTCGAGGGAAAATTTTCCGGTTCCGGCTTTGTCGTTTGCTAAATCCTCATCAGAATGTTAATTTCTGATGGGGTTAGTTATCATGTTAGGTAGTTGACTGGTCTGAATTTGGTTCTGGTGTTTAGTGCTATTGTTTTCTTTTATTTCCTACAAATGTGTTATTTGGGACACTTAAATACTGCCTGGAGAGTCTCAAGTTGGCCTAACATTTTTTGGTCTGATTTTGTCGTTTGCTGAATCTTCATCAGGATGTTAGCTTTTGGTTTACGTATTCCATTTCTTCAAATTTCAAAATTAGGATTATTAAATTCTTTATTTTATTAGATTATTTAATTTCGTTGATCATACTTATTACAGAATAAATTAATTTAAAAAAAGAAAATATTTTTCTTAATTTCATTCCTAATCTGCTATGATCATTTTAAATTACCCCAAATCCTGTGAACATGATCGGTCATAAATCTTTTGAATCATTTTTGGTCTTCAAATGGCTCACAGAACTAATAGACTATTTGAATTATCCTACCATTAACTGTATGCCTATCTACCTTAGTTCTGCCTCATGTTGGATGATAGACGTGATCATCAACAAGTAAAATTAATCATTTTTATACAACTCTGAAAAAGTTATGCTAGCTTTGCCGCTCACGGAGACTATCTGTCATGGCTTTACTCTAATAAACCGTGGCTTGGCGAAGCTCAAGTCCTTATTTACTTCCACTAAGTTGATCAACTTCAGAAATCCAACGCAATAAGAAATATTGCGCGACTTCCAAATTCCTATACAGCATTGCTGTTAGTCAAATAAGAACTCAAAGAACCCGGAATTAAAAGGAGTAGCCTAACTAATTTTGCTGCTTCACAGATGTTTTGAAAACGGCCTTTTTTCTTATATAAGACGCAAATAAGAACTCTTTCGTAAGATTTTACTCCCACAAAAGGTTGTGTTATCAACTTATGTTTAAGTAAAATTAATAAGTCATATTTTTCTTATCCTTTTAGTCACGTGACCAAATTCGCCATAATTCGTATTGTAGATAATTGAATGATTTAAAATTTGTCTCTTGACAAAATTCAATTCTAACGAATCAAAACAGATTTCAATGCAGAAATTATTCACCACCTGTATCAGTACCCCGTGGGGCTTGATGACACTACGTTACTGCTTAGTCTGGAGGTAAAAGTGTAAATTCAGACAGTAATTTTGCACACATGTAGTTAAAGTAAAAAAGAAACTGTATAAAAGATGTTTGAATATTACAGGCCTATGTCATACAAGCTACGTTAAAAATTATTCCTTTCTAATTTTAATTTTATGGCTTATACAAATTGAGTTAAAAAAGTAATACACAATGAAAAATATTCAACTATTCAAAGCGATTTGATGCGGTCGAAGTCGTTCTACCCCATAGGTTATTATAGGCTGCAGCCGGGAGGCACCGAAGTTTGAGAGGCCTATCCTTAGTTTTTGGAAGGACAGCTAACCTTAATAATTTTGTTATTAGAAACCAAAGACTGGCAGGATTGATACAACAAATTTGGGTATATAGGAGTGCGGTTTTCGATGTTAAAAGTAAAGATCACCACCCAGTAGTATCTAGGGTTATTTTAAAGCTGAAATTTAAGGAAGGGTATCTACCTTCTTGGAAGTTATAACGTTGGTAGGCTAAAGGACGAGAATTTGAGAGGAACTTTCGAGGAACAGTTGAATGCTAAAGTAGCGAGTCTGAAATCTGATATAGTGAAGATAGATAGATTAATTTTAGAAGAATAGTTTGTGAAGTCGCAGATGGTGTCTTAGGGAGGAAAGTTAAAAACCCAGCTAGGAATATTAGTGTAAATGCATTTAAGTTTAGTAGAGAGGAGGAGGAGCTTGTACAAGGAATATTTGAGTCATAGATCATGTGAGTAATGTAAGGAACATGGAGAAAGCATTAAAGCATGAACTAAGGAGGTGTAAAGTGAAGGCCATGGATAAAATTACTGAAGATGCAGCCAGACGGCATAATAGTAAAATACTGTACTGGTATGTTAAAAAATTGAGAGGGAATAGTCAGTCTGGACTTGTCCCAGTTCAAGATAGGGACGGGACCATAATTATTAGTAAGGAAATAGTTAAAGAGAGATGGGCAGAATATTTTGAATATGTGCTAAACCGTGATTAAGTTAAAGGAAAAGATATAGAAAGAATGAAAGTTTTTGATGCTTTGGAAGTGAAGGAAGATTCATTGTGTGATGCTGAAACCGCATGCTGTGATGTGTCCCATTTCTGAACCAAATTTTACATATTGTATAATATTTATGCTGTGATGGTAAACGAGTTTTCTAAAATATAATGGCTGTGAAATTAAAGATAGATTACTAGATTATGAATATGATTTTTGAAAAGGGAAAAGTATCTAGCGATTTTAGGAAAACTTTTATTAAACCCCTCTATAAGATAGGTGATGAGAGTGAATGTGATAGTTAGAAAGGCTTGGTTTTTTATCGAAAGAAAATTACTTAGTATGATGATACTTCTTAGACCTAGAGATGCTGAGATATAGTTTTCGAGAGGAACAACATGGCTTTAGGAAGAGAAGAGGATGCTCCAACCAAACTTTCGCTCTTAGATTAATATGTGAGAAGTAGGTGAGTCAACAGTCCCCTGTAGTCCCTAATTTTATAGATTATGAGAAAATGTTGGACCAGCCGATAGAAGACCTTTAGGGAATATGCTATCCTTTTATGGTATACTAGGTAAATACATTAAAGTGATTGTGCTATGTACGAGAATAATATTGTTGCGGTTAAGGAGTTAAGGAAAGTTTAAGGTTTGGGTTAAGGAAATAAGGTTAGCAGATGATTTCATATTGAATCAGGAGTCAAGGAGGGTTGCATTCTATCCCTTTCTATATGGATAATTTTGATGAAATTTCCCTTAAGGAGCACAGCGAAGGCGATGGGATAATATGGAATCAATTGGGGAAGTAAAACTTTCCTAGACTTAGATTATGCTTATGATTTGAGCATCCTAGATGAAAATGTTAGCAAAATGAATGAATATTTGGAGGTTTTGAGGGTTCAGGGTGCAAGAATACGTTTGAAAATTAAGGTTGAGAAGACTAAGTTGCTAAGACTGTGAATAAGTAAAGGAGAAGACGTGATGTTGGGTAACGAGAAGATTGGTCAAGCGGACAGCTTCTCGTACCTAAGGCAGTGTTATTAGTAAAATTGTTTTGAGTTAAATGTTTACAAATAGTGTAGTACCTTATATTGCACTTAGCTTAAAATGAAAACATGCTTTAAATTAGGAAATCTTAAAATATTATGGTACAATGAATGAAACTCCTTATTTCTGGCCCATTTTGTAATAGTTGAGGGGCCTCAGCCTGATAGGGGTCTCAATTTGAAATTCTTTTCAAAGCCATTTTCTGTTTTGCAGTCTTATTTCTGTCTGCAAAGGCAGTTTTTCGTCGGATCTTTCCAGTTTAGTATTTTCTCTCTCTCCTTCGTTTATCTTTCCTGTTTTCTCTTTTCCTAGTGTTTCTCCCTTTTGTTTTCCCCCCTTAATTATCGTTATTATTATATTTTTTTTGTTTACTGTATGCTAGTGTTTATTCTCTTTAATCTTTATTTCATATATATTGTTTGATTAAGGGTAATATTTATGGTTCTTTTAGTGCTTTATTATTGTGTTGTTATTATTGTGTAACAAGCCAAGTTTCTTGGGCCAAATAACTTTTTTACGTTTGTAATAGTTTTTTAGTATTAATAAAATGATTGATTGATTGATTGATGATTATTCCCATATTTCGATAAAATATTTGATTAACGCCAATTTCTAGGATAAGCGTAAGGCCCTATGCTCCATGTGAAGGAGATCTAAATTTCGTCGCGGGAACCTGCAAGGTCTGAATCCGGCCCTTAATGTCGTAAATCGAATCGTTATAATCAGAAGTTACTGTTCCTTGGCATAAAGCTTTTATACTAAACATGATAATGTAAATCTCCAATAGACGTAAACAAAGATATTGTGATACGCTTAGGACGTTGTTACCCTTTTCATGTGCTTCTTATTTTTCATCATTTCCCAGAAAGGTAGGGATTTTCTGTTTAGGAATCTGGTCGATTGGCTTCTAAACAATCAAAAGATGGAAGAAGCTGAAAAACTCAAGCTGCGACTTAAGCTTAGGTCGCCTGCATCATGATGACAGAATGTTTCTTTTGTAAGTCGAATCTGATCAGTGCCAATTTTCGGGTGATCATATCTGTTCATTAGGCAAGGAGCTGGATGTCGGTGACAATCTTTTTCTTTTGAAAGCTGTTTTGGAAACAGATGACCATGCAGGTGACGTTTTGAAACGGGGACCACGATCACGCTAGATGATCTGTCACAAGAGTTGAGTGATACTCGGCTTGGTTTTCCTGCTCAACGACTTACTTCAAGCGAACCAATTAGATCGATTTGATTTTACCCTCTTCCCTGGTACTCGTGTTTATGATGGCTACCTTGTCATACTTAAGTGAGAAAGAGAAAAGACTGTTAAGGTGCAACAAGAGGAGCCTTTTTTTCTTTTTTTTTCCTTTTTCTTTTTTTAAGTATTTGACTTTTTTAAGTAGAATGTGACCAACGTTTTATTTCTAGGGTGACCACCATCATCTGTTTATTAGACAAGGTACAGGGCTGCAAGGACAGTCAGTTTTCAAGACAAAACTCAGCTTTCGTCCACATTCTACTGACTCATTTACACATAGAAAGATGACTCTTTCATTGGCTGATAGGTCTACTAAAGGCTCTACCATTAAGATGTTGGATGTTGTTGGTTCAAATCCAGAGCACGAAAAGGAAAAGAAAATCAAAGAAGCCGAAGATAAACTAAGGGCATCTCTGAGAAGGTGAGTCATTTCATCGGCGCCTAATTTTTGTCCTTTAATTTTACTTATAAATATTGTTAGACATCTATCCAAAGATCCTATTTTTATTGATATAAACTGTACAAATTTTATGGTTTTAACTTTTTAGGGTTTTCTTCTGTGATTTGGTGTATGGTTGGTGCGCTAGACTTGAAATCCTTTGTCCGTGAGGACAGAGGTTCTGCTCCTGCTTTCGCTGGTTATTTGGTTTGGAATGGGGTGAGTGGCGTGACTGTAAGCTCAGCCAGAGTCGAACTAGCTCTAAATGGGTACCTAGAGAAATCTGGGGATGGTAAACAGGAAGGGTGCGAGAAAGCATAGGATAGATGATCCTCAACCACCCATTGCATTTCCTAGTGGAAGGGCCGTGAACGGATATCAGCACCGCCGGTAGGGACTATAAAGTTCAGTGCCGTATTCTTTACCTTTTAAAGTTACTGGTACGATCACATTCAGGATCCTCCTGGGCCATGTGTTGGACGTCGCTTCTATGAAGCATTTAAGTGTTATTACATTTGGTATTATTGTTATTGAGTGTAATAAAAAGGAAGAACCTCTGTATTGTGGAAAATTGGAGTTTTTGTAAAACACCCCGTGAAAATTAGTTGTACACAGGCCAGACCCTTAGGAAGAATCAGACCCTTAGGAATGATAATAGCATTTTTAAGGCACTATTTTGAAATTTTTCCTGGCGAGTCGGACCAATTTAAGGAATGACAAGCTTAAAACACACCCCAGTGTGCTTGTACTCCACCAAGAATAATTTTATTTATATGAAAACACTACTAAACTTAGGTATAAGTAAAAAAAAAAAAAAAAAAAATCTGATGTATCATACATTTTTAAAGAACGTAACTTTCTGGAACAAACTATTCCACGTAGGCAGGATTTAAATAAAGCTCTTGGTGTTTACGCCTCAAAACGGTGTTCACGTTTGAGAAACACAGGAAAGGCAGTATTTAGTATCCAAACTAACATAGATTTTTACCTCATCCAAGAAGTAATTAGCGATTGTGGCTTAGGAATTTTTTTTATTCAGTACCATCCCCCTCCCCCTCTTCCACCACCCTACAGAAAATATTGCTTTGGTTGTTAAGCCCCTACAAAAAGCTTAAAATAATAAGCTCCAGCCCGCACATACCAGAAGGGGGGAGAGGTCTCTGGGTTTGTCAAAATATCATTATCTTGAGAATTTCGACGTGTTCGTTAGTCGATAATTCTTATGATTTACCTTCTCTTCTTCTTCTATTTAACAGCAGGCGGGCTTTTCAGTAAAACTATTTAGCCCTTTTCCTTTTGCTTCACTCTGTGGGCTACAGAGCTACTGGCTTGATTGCCTCATATTTATTAAATATATTAAGATATCTTTCAGCAGATCTTTCGACTCTAGGATGTCAAATATAAGATGATAGATGTAGATTTCTATGCTCTGTGTGCAGGTATAGTTGGATAGGCTCTTGGCTGATAGTGGGATTTTGTGCTGTTTGAAGTATTTTAACAGTTTAGAAAGCAAGGTATGTTGTGCAGACGTCAGCATATTACATTCAAATAGGCAATGGTCAATTGTTTCATTATTCATATTACAATGCCTGCAAAGAGGTGACAGGGGAATTGAGCCAATTGAATTAGAAAGCTTATATGATAATGCAAGGAAATTTAGTCCATTTGTTCCAGAACGAATTCTATGATAAATTTTAGAAAGATACTTTTTGGGAAAGGGGGAAAGAATAGGATTGATCTTATCAAAATTAATATCTGATAGCCTCCATCGGTAAATATCTCTAATTGGGATTGGTCTCCCACTTGGCTGGTCAATATTTATAGCATTTTTTGCTATTTCATCAACCCGATGATTACCACTTATGCCAGAGTGGCTAAGAATGTACTGAAAGTAAGTTTTTATGCCACTTGAAGCAAGATTATCAATAATACTGAGACAATGATTAGTGTCAATGTCCAACTTATATTGAGGAGCTGAGGCCAGCAACTCAAGGCTTGATAAAGAGTCGGAATAGATGATAATATTATTCGAATTTTCAATCAAAGGTTGGTTTTGCTTAAGGTGTTCTAATGCCATGATTATGGCATTTAACTCAGCAGACATTATAGATAAATTATTAAATAATCTCTCGCCCATTGCAATTTTCAGGTGAGGAAGGAAAACACCACTTGCAACCTTCTCATTCATTTTTGACCCATCAACAAATATTTGGAAGTGATTTTTATAGGTAATTGTATTAAGTTCTGAAAATTTTTTTTGCAAATGGGGGTTAAATCTTTTTTCCATTTTGAAAATTCAGTATTTATTATGGGAAATGACCTATTCCATGGAGGGAATTGGGGGAAAGTAGGTGCAATAGACTTTGCTGGTACAGGGAACTTCTTTTGAATATTGGCATACTCATCTGCAATACCTCTGTACATGGCTGGATTTCTTAACCTATTATGTAATGTGTGTGAGTTATTTGATTCTATTTTTGTAAGATGTTTTATCAAGAGAAAGCTATGTCTCTCCCTTATTGTTGTCAATCCACTCTCCATAAGCAGAAACTTGGTGCTTGTGGGTTTCCTAAGACCAAATATGAGACGTATTATATCATTTTGTGATGTTTCAATTTTTTGCATCTGGGTCTTTGCACATGCACCATAGACGATAAGCCCATAGTCAATATGGGGTCTTATATGTGATTTATAAAACTGGAGTAAGGTTTTCTCTTTACAACCCCAGGGTGTGAAAAGAAGTTTTTTTAGTATATTTGCTTTTCTATAGCATTTTTTTATTGTGTTTGAAGTATGGAGGTGGAAATTAAGTTTTTGGTCAAGCATGAGACCTAGGTAATTAATATTATTATCTTCTGGAATAGTTGTTTTATTTAGAGTTAGTTTTGCATTAACATGGTTTCACTTCCGGTGAAATTGGATTATTTTTGACTTGGTGGGTGCAATGGGTAAATCTGAATGTTGAGAGAATTTTTCAAATTGGAAAAGGGACTTTTGCAGATTTGACTGTGCTATTTGAAAGGTATTGCCAGATGACCATAGCACCAGATCATCAGCATATTGTAGATTCGTGTGGGGCAGGTTGATGTCCCAGAGATATAGAGCAAATAGGAGGCAACTGAGGACTGCTCCCTGAGGTAGGCCTTTGGATATTATCTTTTCGAGTGAATAGGCTGAACCAAAACAAATAATGAAACTTCACAATTCTATGAAGGATTTAATAAAAGATACTAGCTTAGTGGGTACTCCAAGGTTTGCAAGTTTATTTAAAAGGATTTGGTGGTTCACATTGTCATATGCCCCTTCAAAATCTAGGAAAGCTGCCACTAGGATATTATTTTTTGAGAAAGATTCATTTATTGCATTTGTTAGCAAAATGAAAGCATCTGTTGAGGAGTGGTATTTCCTGAATCCAGTTTGAGTGTGTGGGATCATATTATTTTTTTCAACAAACCAGAGGAGTCTGTGATAAATCATTTTTTCTCCATTATTTTCCCCATCACAGGTGTAATCATTATGGGCCTATAAGACTCAGGGTTATCTTTTGGTTTATTTTTCTTTACGATTGGTAGGAGGGACGAACATTTCCATATATTGGGGAACCTAGAAGATGCCCAAGCGTGATTATAACAATTTAGCAGTTCTTGTTTGTATGAAGGTGTGAGATTCTTTATCCATGTAGGGTGTATATTGTCATAGCTGCTGCTAGTTTTTGGTCCTAATCTGATGTATTGCATTATTCAATTCCTGGATTGAAAATGGATTGGTTATGTACTCGGATCCTGGGCGTGGTTGGTAACTTGGGTTCATGGGAATTGTGGACAGTTTGCTTTGATTATTTGATGTTAGCTTATTAACAAAAAGAGTTACAAATAGGTTAGCTTTTCCATTATCATTGTCATAATGGGTATTATTATGTAAAACCTCATATAGGAGTGGGTTGGGGGAAGTCTTTTTCCCACAGATGTGGCTTATGACTAGATGTATAATTGGCTCATGCGTTTCTCTGGAGAGATTATTTGCAAAATTATTCCAGTATTTATATTTAGCATCTATTATAGACCTTTTTAGATTAGATTCTGCTTGTAATTTTTTTAAATATGTAGTAGGTGATGGTTTTCTTATGAATCTGTCCTAGCTGCCTTTTTTATCCTCCATTTATTTAGGCACTCATTTGTCCATCATTCCTTAGGAATATGTTTAGGGAATGTTTTCTTAAGTGTTGTCTTGGGGATAGCATGATTAGCTGTATTTATTAGTAAAGATGTCAAGGCTTCAGCATGTGAGTCAACTGTTTTGTTAGAAATGCATGAACTTTGGGTGAAACTTGTAATTTCATCATTTAGCTTATTTTGGAACATAGACCAATCTGCTTTAGTGTTGATATATTTGGATGTATGAGATAAAGTTTCAGCAGGTTCATTTAGAGAGCAAACTATAGCAAAGTGGTCAGTACATAGACTATCAATTTTATTTATGTAAATTTTGTTCAAAACATTTAATGACACAATTTGTAGGCAATTGTGGAGAATCTGCCACTTTTGGGGTTGAAATATGTGTTCAGGTTTGGAGGGGTAGCAACAGCTAATTCATTATTATTTGAAGTCATATGCTCATTGAATTTACCAGCTTTATTTGCTGGTTTATTCCCCCACAAAAGGTTGTGGGCATTGAAATCACCACAAATAATGATATTTTTTAACATATTAGAATTATTTATATAATTAAAGAAATCCTTGGCATCTTTTGTTTGGCCATTAGGGTTATAAAAGCTTATTATGTAGGTTTTTGTATTATTCAGCCAAACACTGATACCAATAACATCAACATCATTTGCAAAATCTGGAAAATTGATGCCACAAAATTTATATTATTATTAACTAATAAAGTTACCCCATCTCCTTGTCTCTCTGAAGATCTATCCTTTTTCAGGATAGTATATCCCAGAGACTTAATTTGTTGATTTTGGGTTAAATGAGTTTCCTGGAGGCAAGCAATACTAATGTAATTATTATGCATAAATGATATTAGTTCATTTAGCTTATTATCTGTGAGTGATCTTACATTCCATTGGAGTATTGATATATGTTGTGTTGTTGATTTATTCTTCATATGACTGTGTATCAATGTTCAGCTTTCTTAAAAGTAAAGCAAGATCTTTTTTTGCTTGAATGAGCATATCATCTGGGATGTAGATTTTTGCCAATTCTGCAAAAATTTTTGTTTTCTGTAGTTGATGTATGTTCATGGCCTGAACTGCATTACAGTTTAGAATGAATAAGCATATATTTGGGGATTGCATTTTTGGTTGTGCATCCTGTTTGTTGGTTAAGGGATTGATTCCTGGTAGTATTTCTGGTTTATTTCTTCTTGGGAGGGGGGGCCAGGCTGACCTCATCTCACCGGACAAGGAGACTTGTTGGCTTGGTGATTCCTTCTGATAGGGATTTGAGCGAGGGGGCTTAGAAGAGGGTGTTTTATATGGGGTGCTGGATGCATTGGGGGCATTTGACTTGGGGGTTTTGGTTGGTTTCATTCTAGGCTTTATTTGTTATTATTGGGCAGCATTTGCTTCCATTGCAGCGAAGGGGTATGGGATGGCCTTCTCTGTTGATATTTGGAGTGTTAGAGCTCTTTTCTTGTATGCAGGGCATAAAGATTTATTTGTAGATTCATGTGGGCCTTTGCAATTGATGCATGTAGGCTGAGTGTTGTTGCAAGTTGTCAGCTCTTTAGGATGGAAAGATTTACAATTACTTCACTCTTGGAGAATTTCATTGCATTTGTTTGTAGTGTGTCCCAGTTTGAAACACTTCTGACACTGAATAGGCTTAGGTTTGTATTCCTTGTGTGGTTTGATTTGCCCAAATAGGAACAATTTTTCTGGGATATCAATTTCATCCTTCAGTGTGAATAAGAAGGATCTACTAGTTTTTAGGCCATTAGAGTTAGGTTTTCCAAGTTGAGTAACATCCTCAACTGGGATTGTGTTTCCAGCCCTATCTGAGAGGCCTTCTTTTAACTCCTGAGTAGATATCTCTGGGGGAACATTATAAACTACAATTTTTGTTGGTGATTGTTTTGGGTTCCAATTAGATGCAATAATTGGGGTATTCAGAAGGGATTTCAGGTTAATTAATGTATCTGCTGATTTCTGATATTCTACAGCTATTAGCAGAGATCCATCACGGTTAATGTTAAGAGAGAACATTGATTTTAGCAATTTAAAAATTGTAACTCTTATTGCAGTGATAAATTTTATCTCAAAGGGGGTATTGGGTTTAATTTTAAGGTAAATTCATAATTTTTTGGAGGGAGGATCTTGGACAGGGAGAGGGGAAATCCCTGTAATTGGGGAGATTTTTGTTCCTTTTTTTAGAGCTTCTAGAGAAGACCTCTTGAAACCCATTATCATCATTTATGGTTGCATTTGGACCTACATTTATCATTGTCGTATTCTCCGAATTGGAGCTATCATTAGAACTTTCAGATAAGGTGCTTGACCAGCCAGGATGGGTATCTTTCACTATGGAATTTGATTTGGGATCTGGGGGGACGTTTTTTTTTGGAGGACTTCTAAACATTGCCGATTGGAAAAAGCATTAAAAACAAATATAACACTAAAAAAAGAAGGAAAAATATATTATACAAAAACGTCTGCACTATACTATGGGGAGGATAAATACCACAGTATAGCCCTGAGGATGACTTGAGCAGGATAGGTTTGGTACAACTGCTGATTAGAAGCGATAATAATCACAAGAAAATATATTTCGATTTTCTTATAAGGTTGCGGTTGCTGTTGACAAGACCTTCTTGTCGTTTTTCTTTTAATTTTCCTCCCTTTCTTCCAAAATAAATCCGCGTGTACATGTCTCGGCTCCAGTCCCTTAACAAACGAAAATTGCCACAGTGTATTTATACCATGCTTTAAATTATTTAATCGACTAGTAATGTTTCATACTTTTTCCTTTTTTATAAAAATTATACTTATTTATCTTATTTTTGCTATTTAAAATATATTTTTAAGTTTTGAGTTTCCACGGCCCAAAAATTTCCCCCAAAAATTACATTCGGCGATTTTGTTTAATATTTTGAGACTGCTTTGATTTTATATTTTTCAGCTTTCCGTGGCTTAATTTGATATGCTCGTTTACTCCCTTTTGTTTTATGTTTTATTTGTTGTGCTTTTTTAAATAGGAGATTTCACCTATTGGAGACTATCAGTCCATATTTTTTATAATAAAACAGAAAATCGCGAAGAAAGGACAATAAACAACCAGTGAAATACGTAGATTACAATGCAAATACTTCGGTCAAGACCTCCGCTTGACCGTCCTTAGTGCAAAATAAAACTGATAAAAAACCCATGTAGTACGAAAGGAGCTAAGAATTTTGCAAACTAAAAGACTTATTACTCCACAATGTGTAAATTATTTCATCCTAAAGGTTGTTCCGCTCCTAAATTTTACGGTCACCCAAAAATCCACAAAGATGGAGTTCCTCTAAGCCCAATTGTGGTTTCTTATAGCGCTCCGACTGCCAGTTTGGGAAAATGGTTGTCAACACTTTTTCGCCCCCTTATGCAAACGCAAACTTCATACATTAAAAATTCAGTTCACCTTGTTGAAAAATTAAAAGACCTTTAAATAAAAAAAGATACGATTTTGGCCAGTTTTGTTGCCATTTCTGTGTATACATCTTGAGATATTAAAAAATCTAGATTACTTCGAGCAGAAGTGGTTAAGAATATTCTCGATTTCACTCCGTATTGCGCAAGATAAAAAAAAAAAAAAAAAAATCAGGAAACACAAATTCTCAAAAACTTAAGAAAAGACCCACACATCATTATCACCAGGGCTGACAAAGGAAATAAAATTGTTATCCTTGATAAAAATTTCATATAATAAAAAAGTTAGATATTTTATCCGACACCCATACTTACAAGCCTATAGATTCAGACCCCACCGATAAGTTCACCCGTGTAGTACGAAAAAAGCTAGGAATTTTGCAAACTGAAAGACTTATTACTCCATAAATGTATAAATTATTTTATCCTAAAGGTTGTTCCGCTCCTAAATTTTACGGTCTCCCAAAAATCCAAAAAGATGGAAGCTCCTCTATGCCCAATTGAGGCTTCTTATAGCTCTCCGACTGCCAGTTTGGGAAAAATTCAGTTTGAAAAAATTCAGTTCACCTTGTTGAAAAATTAAAAGACCTCGAAATAAAAAAAGATACGATTTTGGCCAGTTTTGATGCCATTTCTATGTATACATCTTAAGATATTAAAAACTGTGAACTGGCGCTTCGAAGGAAACTAGAAGATAATTTGACCAAATGGACTACAAAACACTGAATATAAAAACTATTATGCGTCTCGTCCGTCTTTGAAATCGTTCCTCCTCATATTTCCGATATAATAACCAATTTTTCACCCAAATTATGGGTCTACCGATTGGTACGAGCCTTTCTGCTTTGAAAAATTTTCCTCTGAAACACCGGTTCTGGGGTCGGTTTGTGGATGATGTTATTTCTGTTTGAAATCATGGAAGGGAGTCGCTTAACTCCTTCTTGATTCATCTAAACACGTTGGACTCTAACCTTCAGTTCACTTTAGAAGTAGAACATAACCACAAACTACCTTTTCTAGATGTCTTAATTTTCAATAAGTCTCTTAGCCTTCAGTTTTCTATTTATAAAAAGACTACGCGTAACGATAAGTGTTTGTATTTTTCCTCCAACCACACTCCCTGCATAAAAAGAGGAGTAGTTATTTCTTTGGTAGACCGAGTAATAAGAATATGCTGAGAGCCTCATATAGTCTCAGAATTGAATTATATTAAGGCCATTTTATTTTGCAATGGCAATGGGTACCCCATAAAAATACTTGAAACCATTATCGACAAAAGACGAAAAAAGGCAGAAAAGAATGCATCAACTCCACAAACCCCAACATATATCGTCCCCTTGGTGGATGATAAGGAACTTTTCACTGTTCTACCCTACATTCCAAAATTGAGTGACAAACTGAAAAGAATCCTTAAAAAAGATACGCTTAATGTAACCTTTAAAAATTCAAATACGCGCTGAATTTGAACTTTATCCATTAAAAATGTTATGTTGGTTTAATTTATGTTTCGTTTCAAATTGTTCTATTATGCACTAGCTTGACACAGTAATATTTATATTGGTATTTCGTGCAGTAGCATCAGTCATAGCACCCACAATATCCAAAGTCGGTAACATCTTCCCTAGTTTCATTCATTTCGTCAACGTCCTCCTTGCCTTCCAATCGATAACTTTCACTTTTACCTCCATGATCAATGTTTCTGTGGCAGTCAAATTCTGTTTTGAACCTCTGCAAATATGGGGCCATATGCCGGCTCACAGACACCACATCATCTCTTGAACTGCTCTTTTTCCATCATTGATTTATCATTGATATTAATTAAATTATGGTTTTAATTAATGGTAGGTTATTAACAGTAATCTCTAAATCTGTGGCCACCCAGTTATGTGAATTGCCATACATTGCGCTTTTCCGATTTCAATAAATCAAGGAGGAAAATGTCATTTAATTTTTTAGGAGTAACCTTTGAGGGAGGAATAAGCTCGGGCCCTGGGATTCCATTTGAGGTGGATTCTGTTGTCAAGGGAGTGCAACACGAAAATCCATGAAAAAATATATTTAAATAAGGATTAAATTGATAAATTGTTGTAAAATATATCTAGTAATTGATTGATTAATTAATAATTGGCATTTATAAGCTTGATCATTTAGCAAAATGCTAGGAATTAATACGTCCTAATTGGCTTCCCTTGTCCTAGACACGGCATGCGTCTTGTCGCCCCCGAGCAGGGGCATAATTTGCTACGAGGCAGGGGGCAAATGCCCCTCCGAGACATCGGTTTGCCCCCACTCCCCTCCCTCAGACCCCAGTTCCTCTCCACCTGAAATTTAGTTTCTTAAAAAATCTTTTTAAAACTAAGATAAGCCTGCACAATTCAAGCTTTAGCTGCATAATTCAAGCTGCACAATTTTGGCTCATTCTTCAGTTTTAACCGTCATTTTCAAGTGATTTGGAAAGTCAAGTCAAAATCACGCAATTTTGACGAAATTTCGCCACTGCCGCCGAGACACATTTCTTGTGCTCTTTGACCATTTTGATCAAAGTTCCTCACATAGGGTTTTGATCTTGAGATTTGCAATTGAACCCTCTCCCAAGTTCATACGATTATTCGTTCTGTGCGACTGGGGAAAAAAAAAGAAAACAAATAAGGCATGGTAGACATATCGCTATTTACTAAGTCTAAGCTATTATGTAGAATATTATAGCTGCTGCGTACAGCATTTTGATTGATCTATTGGATTTGTTTATGATCATGTGTCAGGAATTAGTTGATCGGTCCAGTGGCCTAAACTATTAACTGAGGACTTCATAATGTTTTTGGATACAGAGATTCTGTTTTAAGTGCATTTTTGGCATAAGGTTGTCAAATTCCTTGAGTCTCTAAACGACTCATATATAATTCCAAATATTCTGCGTTATTCCTTTATTTAGATTTTTATGTGTTAATTCAGTTTTAGTTTTTATGTTGATTTTTTTTCTTATCCTCATTGCTATAAACTAACATACAGCTTTCTTGAGCCTGCTTTCTTGATATCTATTTTCCTTACATAAAGCATTAAGTTTTCGAATCTTGCTTCAAGATATAGGCAAACACAAAAATTGGACCAAAATTTCTTTTTTCTGGAAAAAGTTGGACCAAAATTAATGTTTTTGCGCACCTGCAAACATAGTTATCATCAATACTTCGTAACAAACTGGATTGCAGAAGAAATGCTAATAATTTCAAATATTTTAGAGTCAATAAGCAGCATTGTTGGTTACAAATAAAAAAAAAGAAGAAAGTACTAACATTGATAATGAGGTACAAAATTGGTAGTAATTTACATAATTACATTATTGTCTATTGTAATTTTGTAACCAGCTGATAGATTTGTAAGCCCTTGAAGCAATGCAAATGCTATTAGTGAATGTAAATTATAGTGGTTTCATCTTATATTTCACTTCGTGTTTGTTTTACGTCCATACGTGTAGCAGATATTTCAATTACGAGAGGAAATGCAAGAAAATTCATTCGAGAAAAGGGATAGTATAATATTATTTATGATTACGACATTGATACAATGGGTTTTTCCTTACTTGAATGAATACATCGGCGTGATTATTGCATTGTAATATTTTGAAAATGAAAAAAAAAGACTTTATTAACAAAATATAGAAAATTGATAGGTATTTTTAGTGAGGTGAGAGGTTTCATTTTACGTATTCACAGCTAGATATTGTGGCTAAAATCAGCAAAAATATTCTGACAACAAATATTTAATTTAAGTGTAAGAAATATAATTTTTTTTTCAAAATTAACGTTAAATCAGCTGGTAACCTGGTTCATTAAAGACAGGATTGTACAGGGGACCAGGGGCATAGCTAAGGGGGCATTCCCCCATCCCCAAGGCGTTGACACGCAGTGCTGACGCCTTGAACTTCAGGCGTCTTAATTCAGCTTATGCGTCCACTTTTGTTGGCACACTGGACGATTTTGTCGGCACATTCTTTATATCCCCCCCCCCAAACTCAAAACCCTAGCTTCGCCCCTGCAGGGGACAAGAAACTGTTTCTGTAACACTAGTGAATCCAATGCTAAGGCTCCCTTTGGCTTGGGTGCCGTCTTACTGCTTGCCGTTCTTACTTACATCTATGGTAATCTCACCAAGAGGTACACCCCTGCCCCCCTCTGCTTGATTGCAGTCTTTGAACTTTTATATTATGAATTTACTGAGCAACAAAAGAAGACAAAATAAGGCATCGAAACTTGCGCTTTGTTTGCAAGAAGCTTATTTTTTAATGCATTTCGGAACGTTTTTTTTTTTTTGCAATTTTGTAGGCGTTTCAAGTGTCCTTGGTGTGTTGTCAAAATAATAAAACATGTTTTCGTACGTTATTTTCAGGGAATCAAAGCAGAAGAGGGTCCGTGAACGGTCAGCTATGTCTCGTGGCTTGAGTGGCAACTATCTGGAAGGGGTTGCGGAGTCTGAGGAAGAAGGAGCAATCTCATTGTCTGCCATCAAAAGCAAATATAAGAAAGGGATTAAGGGTAAATTTGATTATTTATCCTTCTGTAACCTCATTCTGCTATTGAAATGGTTGGGGGAAGGGGTACTGGCCCTGTGTGCAACTGCAAAGGCTTTTATCATGGCAGCTCTTTATGGGTGGCAACAAATGTTTCAAACAGGAAAATAGTTTGTCATCGAGTTTTTTTTTTATCTTGTTACAGAAGCAACAATTTGACTTTATCGACGGCTTTTACGGAAATTGTGGACTCGGGCCGGAATGATGAATGTCTCAGAATATTTTTGAAATTTGCGCATAATTCTTGCCTTGGGCCAACAAGGATGGTTTTCGCTAGTAATGGAGTCAGAATCTAGAGTGCATGCGTTGAAGTGGAGTTGTATAATCTTTATTAACAAAACTATCTAAAGTTATGCAGCCAAGCTCTCGTTCAATCGAGCCATCTTTCTTCTTTCGAATGGAAAGCTACGTTCTAGCAGGCAAGCAGATAGACATCAGTTCCAAATCGAAGCTGAACTAGTGATTAAGATGTGCGACGATTACCTGGCCCCATCTAACAAAAATAGTGCTTTTATTTGCTGCTTTCTAAGTCATAATATTAGAAAGTTGGCCTTCGGCAAGAAAATCAAGTTTTAAACCAAGGCAGATAGATTTTTTTTTTCAACACTGATCAGTGGTACTTGATGAGTTTAGCCAAGTTTATGACATCAGATTTTTCGTACAAAAAACTTGTCAGTACGATACACCATGTTAAAAGTTTGCAAAAAAAGTTTGCGATACACCATGTTAAAACTCCCGTGTCGGGTATACATTCGAACAAAATCTGGCTCAAATTTTAAGACAAGGGAGGGGCTTAATTGACTATTATGCCTCATTGCCATGAGGGGTTGGCATGTTTTGCTAGTTAGTATACCTGTTATTTGCTCCCGATTCATTTGGTGGGTATACAAAATTCGGTTTTAAGTCCACTACGGGGAGGGACATACAAGTAAGAATAGGTTGTTTGAGAACGACCATCTTTTGGCTTAGGGGTTAGAAACTTTTTCAAATTAGTCTACATTAAATTTTATACAAAGAATTGGAAAAACAGAATTCAAAGACAAGTGAGGGAGCTTATATTAAGAATCGGTTTTTTAGACCATGATCGCGTCTTCAGGGATGAGGGGCAGAGTCATTCTACTGACTAGTGTACATATCTTTTATTAAGCAGTGTCTATCCATAGTTGTGTAATTAGGAAACGCAACATATACTTTTATAGTACCAACTAGGTAAAATAAGATTATATTTGAAGTTTTCACCTATTTCATGAGATATGTCATTTAAAAGGTTTTCGAGTGAAACAATTTCAATTTTGATGTTCATATTGAAAACAAAGAATTTAGATTAAAAGTTAGAGACAATTTAAAGACTTGAAAGTAACATTTGGCTGTTAGACAGCGGTCATCTTTATCAATGAGGGGGTTGCGGATTTTCCAAGTTGGTATACCTATTATTGGTTCATGATATGTATTTTAGGCTAAGACAAGTAATTTTAATAATATAGAAATAATAATGTATCAGAATGAAGCAGTTTCGCAATTATTATAGTAAAGAGTAGCTGAAGCAATATGATTCTGAAAAGTTAAGGATCGATAGTTAGGGATATATTTATTTTAAATATCTACTTATGCTATCGTCGTCTTTAGCGATGGGGGGGGGGATCTCCTGCTAGTAGGTGTAAGCCTACCTATTACTGACTTCCGATGCATTTGAAGACGCAAAAATTCGGTTCCCTGTCCGAAGAATGTTTCCTTGGATTCCTGACCAATGTGTTGCTCCTGCAACACTTTACGTTGCCTAGGTAACGCAAATAGTCTGGATTATAGTTCATTATTATTATATATATATATATATATATATATATATATATATATATATATATATATATATATATATATATATATATATATATATATATATATGCACCTTTGTCAAAGAATGATCGAAAGCTAAATCTGAAGGAAAAAAAGAAATATTTAAATTGATTTTAAACTCCGCTACTGTGGTATAAAAGGTTTTGGCTTCTATATATTAAATCATTGTCTTCTCGCAATAAAATACTCTCTTAAACAGGCTTTCAGCCCTACACTTTCCACCTTTGGCTAAAAGATTGATCTTAGCTTCTAATAATAAGCAAGCAGTCTATCTATTGATTGGTGCAAATTGGTGCAAATATTGGTGCAAAAGGAATAGCTATGCTTGAAGGAATAAAGAAAATTATATAGCCTAGCTGAAACAAAACTACACAGAAAATCATACTTCTATTTTAAGGTTGGGAGGGCAGTCTAACATAAGTTCATTGCCTAAGATCTGTCAAAATTATAGGTGAGTCACGGCAGCCGATTTATTCTTCGGACGAAGACGCTTCTGACATGGAAACACGCCGTGCCAAGCGGCTTGAGAGAGCCAAAGCAATTGTTGATAGCGATGAAGATGAAGGCGAAACTCCTGCATCTGGTGGAGCCAGCGAATCAGAGTCTGACTAGACGTAGATTTGAATTTTTATACGGTGTTGTCAGAATACGAATACATGCATTTTCTTTCTAAAGTTTTTTTTTTGCATATTCATCAACAATACTCCAGCAAGAAGTGATGAAAAACCTCACTGGAAATTCCTATTAATAATAAAACTTGCTTTGAACTTTTTTTTTGTCTTAAGCAGCGTCTTAACCTGCCTTTTCTCGTGAAGTGGGCCAAGTTACGGATAATTTCAATGAGTAGTCAAATGCGCCTAAACAGGGTTGGCCGAGCCCTTCCATTGCGGTTACGCTTTCATTGCTTTCAGTCTTATTTGGCGCTTTTGGCATGAAAAGACATACTGAACATGCTATGAAGTCTTAAAAAGACACTGCAATTATTCCCAAGTTGTTTTACAGTTGCTTTTGGATGGCGAAGTACTTCACTTGCCATTCCTGTGCAAGTTATCAGAAAAATGTGTATTTAATGGGTGATATAGTCCCCTTATTTTCCAAAAAAAATTTTACGAGCGATTTGAAGTACTATCACAAGACATCCCTAAATTAACGGTCAGTATACCCCTAGTGGACCCCAACGCCTCATAAAATATGAGAATTTGCAGAGTTAAAATTAATACTAATCAAAATAAAATCACAATCTTTGGCACCACTAACAGAAGGTCTAGAAGGGCTTCTACCCTATCTTGACTGGAATCAGCAGTGATCCGTTTTAAGCTGTTGTTCAATTTTGCAGCTCAAAGTCACCTTGTGATTTTGTAAATTGACAAGTTGTCTCAAGGACAGAGGTAACCCGAACTCAACCACATCTACGGTACTTATAAACACCCATGGCACATTACTGCTGATTAATAAAGAATTAAATCAAAGATACAAAATATGAGAATTTATTCATAAAAATATAAATTCAACAGAATATAAAGCAGTCAACATGCAATGAAAAGCAAGAAAATAAGTTATTTGTTACGTTTAAGTTCCAATAAATACAAAGTAAATAAAGCTCTTATAAACTCTCACAATGATAGAATAATAGGCCATGCTCCCCTGGGTTATTGAATAGACCTTAAGATTCTTCCGTTATAGCCCCCTTTGGATTCCATTTCAGTTTGAAGACTAGACAGGAAATTTTGGCTAAGCTTTACGTCTCCTGAGCCAACGTGGGATGTATGCACGAAATTTGTCGGTGGCCCAATCATGCTTCTATCAATTCGTGGTCGTCTCTAAAATAAAATGAGTGGAACGTGAAAATATAGCTACTAAGCATAATGGAATACGGGGTCAACTCCAAGATTGATATGAACGTTTATACCTGCCATAGCGGCGCAAAGGCAAAACTTCAGAGGTCTTTTCTCTCCCCAGGAAAACTTAAAATGTTGGCCACAAAATAAATATAGAAAAGAAATTTAAAAGAATTCTAAAGAAAAAGTTTTGACTTGACAGTGGAAACAAACTTAAAAATCAAATCAAGAAATTTCGGAATCATTTTTGTGATCCATTTTCAATGGAAAACCAAATAGTCTGAACATACATTTATACCGACTAATAAGAGGAAACCAATAAAGAAAAAAATTTACCAAACTTAGACCAGAAACAAGCTAATTATAACTTCGAATTATATTGCTATCTGTTGAAAAAGGGTTCCAGAATTGATCCCAAAATATTCAGATTTTAATTCAAGTGTTGTTTTAAATATTAAAAAAATAAATAAAAAATAATCCCGTCTTTCGGATTTTGTTTCTATATTCCTCAAGGAAAGACATATGGTTTTTGAAGTAAATCAGGCTAAAAATACACTCCTTGCACCCCCTCCCAACACGAGATAAACTGATTGCACAGACCAAAGACTGCAACTATCTTTACTGGGGTCCCACATATCCACCCCTCCCGGAAAAATCTGAGCAGTCAAAATAAAATCAATACAAGTAAAAAGAATGAAGAAAAGAGTATAATTGTAGATTAGCTATTATAAAGGATGGTGGGTTATTGTGAGGGTACCAGATACCTAAAAGAACACATTTCAATGCCCAACAAATTATTAAATCTCCAAGAACCTTCAGGTAAATAGGGGAAGGGGTGTGTGTGGAGGGGGAGGAGGAATGAATTCCTTATCGCTTCATTTGACTAAGTCTGAAAAAGGCTGCTGTAGAGTAAAAACCCCCTACTTATTTGAAAAAAATGTCTCTGACATTTATTTTAAAGCTTCATTTAACTAAACTAATTTGCTTCATATTTCATAAAGTTATACGCAATGATGTGTAAGTGCGCATCAGCTATTAAGAATGAGGAGCGGTGGGTCACTTGGCAGGCGTGGGGGGGGGGGGCAGAGGCCTCAAAGAGTGCATTTTAATGCCGAGATATCCTAATCCTCATTGAACCTTCAGATAATGTAGAATGAGTTCTAGAGAAGGGGAGGGGTAGAAATTTATACTAATCCTTCTTGATTCCGGGAATATTTCTGGTCAACGCTTTTATTATTGGTGCGGAGGGGGGGGGGGTAATATTGCTCCTCCTATGCAACAGTCTTTTTCTATGTAGTAAAAAATATTATCTTCATAGGTAAACCAGCGCAAAGATGGAAAAGACAAGGCATCATGAGCCTCACCCAGAAATTTCTTAGGGTCGGGGGGGGGGGGGGAATCCTACCATGAACTTTGTTTTTAGCAATTTTAAACGGTAATATTTCTCTTTTCCTATTTATATGCAATGTTTCAATGTATTTACACATATGTATAATGTATTTAAGCATCAGAGTACCCTATTGTAGAGGTCACAATGACTTCAGCCGCTAGAAGATCAAAAGTCACACAGTATTTCAATCTATATGAACAATAGCACCCCTCTCCATTTACCCAAAATTCCGTAGTAAAAATACTATTGAGGACTTGTTCAACAAAACTATGATACATAGAAAATTATGACTAAATGTTTAAAGTTTGCCCTGGAAAATGACTGCTGAAACACACAAGGGCCATTGACTTGGAATAACAAGCTTACTGAAAGGACTAAAAAGCATTATGGTAACCCTTTCGTGTTTTGGGGGACTTTGGGTTGAGTTATAATAATAGGGGAAGATAAACGTTGAAGGAATTAGTTTGCTTGCTTATTTGAAGCTAGTTTGCCCGTAGCATGCTGCTGCGATCTCAAAAGAAAGAAAATCCCCCCCTGCAGTAAACTATCCCTCCGTATAAAATTTCTCCTGTGGAAAACTCTGCCTCCACTGAAAATTCCCCCAGGACACTCTCCCAGCAGAAACTTCTCGCCGGCGTATTAATAACGATCGTATTTTAAATTTAAAAATACTTGAAAAATTCCTCTTGTGGACGATTCATCCCCCCAAAATTCCCCCCCCCGCGGAAAAATCTTCCTTAGAACCCCCTGGAGGATTCCCCCGCGGAAATGTCCCCATCCCTCAGCAAAAATTCCTCCCTCGAAAATTATCCCCATATATTTTTATATCACGTAATAAAAATATACGAATATAGAAGTTCATTACGTAAGTTACGTCAGAACAAAATTTCTAGAAAGCCGTTTAGCCAAAAAAAAATTAATTAACATGCAAATTTCGTTTTTATTATTCATCTACGTACATTGAGCCAAAATAAAAGCTGCATTAATTCAAAAACGTTCAGAAATTAAATAAAAAAACAAATTTTGTTTTAACTGAAAGTAAGGAGCGACATTAAAACTTAAAACGAACAGAAATTATTCCATATATGGAGGGGCTGTCCCCTCCTCAACGCCTCGCTCTTTACGCTAAAGTTTTTCATTGTTTTAAAAAATAAAGTTGTGAGACAGACTCAAACTTTAGCGTAAAGAGCGAGGCGTTGAGGAGGAGAGAGCCCCTTTTATATATGGAATAATTTCTGTGCGCTTTAAGTTTTGATGTTGCTGCTTACTTTCAGTTGAAAAAATTGTTGTTTTATATTTGATTTTGAGAAAAAGTCGAACTAGAGCGTGAAAAGCGAAGAGTTGAGGAGGTATAAACCCTCCTTATATACGGAATAATTCCTCTTCGTTCTAAGTTTTAATGTTGCTAATTAATTTCAATTGAAAAAAAACTTGTTTTCTTTTGCTTAATTTTCGGTCATTTTTTAATCAGGCCCAGGCCTAACCAAGATATTGCTAAATTGATTGGCAGTGCCCCGCTTTTTCATTTTTTCTGTTTAAGAATTAAAATACTGAAGTAGTTAAAATTTTGGACATAATTTGAATATTTAGTCATCAATTTCAAGGATAATTGGGCATTAAAATCCACTCTTTGAGACAATTGTCCCCTCACTATAAAATTACCCCATGCCACCCCTTCACAATAGCTAATGCGCACTTACACATCACAGCAGGGTTGCTACCATGGCCTGGAAGAATTTACTAAATCTGAGAGGAAAAATTTACTAAATTGTATCTGTTTTTACTAAATACTAAAAAAAATTTTTGCGCATTTTCACCACCAAGCATCAAATTTTACTATAGGAGGATAATCACTATGATTTTCACAATATTTTTTCTTTTTTTCTTCTTTTTTTCTTCTTTTCTTTCGTTTTCATAGTATAATTAAAAATTCTGGAAACCTATAAGTTCATATATATATATATATATATATATATATATATATATATATATATATATATATATATATATATATATATATATATATATATATATATATATATATATATATATATATATATATATATATATATATATATATATATATATATATGTTATAATGGTATATTTTTACTTACTTTTAATTTCTCTCAGCAGGCTCCTTTTTTCTCAATAAAAATTTTTAAACTGAGGAGAATCACCTAATCACCTTTTGTTTTGATTCCAATAGATTCCCAATCATCCCAAATCCAAGTGTCATTATAGCTTAATTTTTAGTTGGTAAGATTTGATACACAGAAAGCTGATTTTGTCGACCTTTAGACGCCGGAAGTGAATTGTCTGCTTATGAAAATAGGTGACTGCTTCTGAGACAGACAAGCAAAATTGTAAATTGTAAAACAGACAAGCAAAAATTTTAAATTGTCATATTATGTCCTACAATTTTTTTTCCCTGAATTAAAGGTAAATAAAAAAAAAGTTTTGTTTACTATAAATCATGACTTTTTACTAGATTCCGGGAAATTTACTAGATCCTCTAAATTTACTAGATTTATTTTTCTTTTACTAGATCTAGTAAAATCCTACTGACGGTGGCAACCCTGCATCACTGTATACAATTTTATGAAAGAAGAAGCAAATCAGTTTAGTTAAACGAAGCCTTAAAACAAACATCAGAAACAATTTTCTGCAATAAGAAGGGAGGCGTCATCCCGCAGCACCATTATTCAGACTTATTCTAAATGAAGGGAGATGAGATGTCAATTTCTAACGCCTCCCCCCTACATCCATTCTTATATTTGTCTGAGGGCTTATGGAGAGTTAGACAATTTGGGCATTGGAATGCACTTTTTCAAGTATCTGCCCCCTTCCTCGTCAATACATTGACCCACAACCCACTTCATTATAGCTGATGCGCAATATTATGCATGACTAAATATATTGTCATGAAAAATAAAGCGTGAAAACCCCTCTCATTGGTTTTTGCTGCAAAAACCACTCCCCCCTCCGCCCCCATTTTTGCAAAAAAAATTGTTTAAAAGGGAATAAAAAAATATACAATGATTAAAGAGCTATTATATTTATTTCAAAATTGTAAACTTTCCATACAATGTAGTAACTGTTAACTTAAAAAAAAAAAAAAAAAAAAAGTTTGGTAAAAATGTTCGTGGTAACAAACTGTAAGCAGTGGTGGCGCGTCCACTAAGTAAACCAGGCGGCGGCCTAGGGCGGTAACCTGGGAAGGGCGGCAAAATGGAAAAAATTCAGAATGAAAATTTATGAATATATTCATTCTTGTTAATATAATAATTTTAATTTTCGTCCTCGTTCAATTTACAGGGAATATAATTTATTGATTTTGTATTATTATTGTACTTTACAGTTTAATTCTTGCCAGTTAATTAAAAGTTTACTAAATAAAGATAGAACTGTAGTTCCTGAAGAAAAGTCTTTAGTATATCTTGGCCTTCCTTATGGCAAAACTCTGATACAAAACACCTCATAATCCATAGCATCAAAGAAAAAATTAGAAAGACATATGGAGCACTTGCCCGAGTCAGAGGTCAGTTCGACCGACGTACACTAGGTCACCTTTATAACACTTTCTTTAGCCCACATATTTTATTTTAGGCAAAATTATTTTTTTAAACAATAAAAAACTTTAGCTTAAAGAGGGAGGTGTTGAGGAGAGGACAGTCCCTTTCATATACGGAGTAATTTCTGTTCGTTTTAAGTTTTAATGTTGCTCCTTACTTTCAGCTAAAAAAAAAAAAATTATTTAATTTTTGAACGTTTTTGAATTATTGGATATTTTGATTTTGGTTCACAGTACATGAATAATTAAAAAAAAAAATGCATATTAATTTTACTTTTATTTGGTTAAATGGCTTTCTCGAAAGTTGTTTAATTTTATTTACGAACGTTTTTATTAGTAATAAATATACGTAACTTACGAATTAACTTAAGTAACAATCTTCTATATTCATATATTTTTAATACGTATATTAAAGGGTTCGCCACCTAGTCAATACTTCGCTCTTTACGCTAAAGTTCAAATTTTGTTCCAATTCTTAAAAATTACCCCTTAATCACAAAGGCCGTTAATTAGAATAAATAGCTCTAATGACAGTACTAAAAAATCTTTGGCTTAAAGAGCGTGGTGTTGACTAGGGGGCGAACCCAATCATATACGTAATAATTTTTAAATTTTGTTTTAAATTCTTTTAAATTTCGTTTTAAATTTCGTTTTAAATTTTGATGTTCCTCCTTACTTTCAGTTAAAAAACTTGTTTGTTTTTTTATATAATTTCTGATTGTTTTTTTTAAATAATGCTGGGAAATCCGGCACCCCCTTCATAGCAATGTCCCTTCCCCCATGGAAAGATCCTCCCACATAACCCCTGACCCCCCTCCCCTCTACCAGAAAAATCCCCCCTGAAAACGTCTGTATACTTCCCAATAACCAATACTCTATGTAAACATTGGGTAAAGTCCATAACTTTCAGCCCTCCCCCCGGAGACTTTGGGGGATTAAGTCATACAAAAGACATATTTATTATATTTTCGACCATGCTGAACAAAATGGCTATCTCAAAGTTTTGATCGGGTGACTTTGGGAAAAAATGAGCTTGGGAGGGGGCCTAGTTGCTCTCCAGTTTTTTTGGTCACTTAAAAAGGGCACTGCGACTTTTAATTTCCGTTCGAATGAGCCTCTTACGATATTCTAGGACCACTGGGTCGATATGATCACCCCTGGAAAAAAAAACTACAATGTGTAGTAAACTTCTACATATAATATCTTAAATTTCAGGTAGATATTGTTCGTTATAATGGCTGAAAGAAAAAGACTATAATAATAATAATAATTTATTTAAACCCTCTATAACAAGAATTATAAAAATTCTGAAAAGAGGAGTAAGGGGAGAGAAAAAGGGAAAAAAGATTTACAAAACACACAGACTTGAAAATACAAAACAAGAAAAATACGATAAATGAACAAAGAAAAAAATAGGACAAACTCAATCATAAAAAGAGTAAGAAATACTAACATTCAACACACTATAAAATACCTCCCTCACCCCCTCCCCATTTAACAATGGGGGGTGGGAGGGATTTTTATTAAAATGGCTTGCATTTTTAGGTGTAATTTTCATTAAGATTGCTTGAAGTGTTCCTCCCCTTTTTCGAAAATCAGGTAAATTTTCTCAGGCTCACAGCTTTTCATGGATAACATTAAAATTAAATAAATTCTATATATTTGAAATCAGCATAAAAAGTCAATTCTTTTGATGCATCAACTGTCATCAAAATTCCGTTTTTTAGATTTTTGGTTACTATTGGCCTGAGTCACCCCTAACTTACAGTTTGTTACAACGAACTGTTTGAAATTTTATCTTAACACTCACAAATCTAGATTTAGCTTACAAAACTAAATCCATGTTTCACAATTATAACAATAATAATAATACTTATTTATTTTACAGAAATTTAAATATAGAAATTTGTTTTTGGCGTTTTTCTTTGTAAGCTTTTCACAACAAATAAAATTCGATACAAATGTTCTGCAAGGCTGGGTAAGATCTTTAAACAAATTAAATCTAATGAATGAGCTCCAGTCTCTCAAATTAGCTTGCCATGGCTGGAGTTAACTATTGAATGGCAGGAAGTGTCATGAAAATGCTCCACTTCTAACCCGACATGAGTAACCTATGTCAAGGCACCACCTCAAACAATAAGCATGGACATAAGGTATTTCAACTCTATTACCCATCCAAGGAATGCACTGGCCTTTGGAGTCCCTTGGCCTTTATTGGGCTAAACTACCGACAAAGCGTATTTTACCTGTTTACAATCCATTAAATATATATATATATATATATATATATATATGGTCCCAAATATATATATATATATACGGTCCCAAGTATATATATATATATATGATATCATATATATATATATATATACGGTCCCATAGTATATATATATATATATATATATATATATATATATATATATATATATATATATATACATGGGTCCCAATATACTATCATGGACATGCCTGCCTTTATTGGATATTTGCTGCCTCGAGCCCAGCGGCAAAACCACTCGGCCCCTGCACTGAGCATGCAGCAAGCTTCTATGTATGGATTCTCACTGACGCTTGTCTTCTAACCGCAGACAATTTGAGACATTTTGCTGTCTTTTCATACTGCAGTCTTTTCAAAGATATTTGATTATAAAAGCCCGATTTCTAACACTGATATCTACTAAGCTTCAAACTTTTGGTTTTCTTTGTTAAGGTTTTTAAATTGTTGTAATCGCTTGTCAAAATATATACAAATATTTTTCCAATTACCAGCCACCACCTGGCACTCGGCACACGGCAGACTTTTATATATGGACTCTCATTGTTGCTTGTCTTCTAAGCACAGATAATTTGCTTTCTTTTCATACTGCAGTCTTTTCAAAGATATTTAATAATTAAATCAACCCTGATTTGTCACAACAATATCTACTAAACTTCAAACTTTTGATTTTCTTTTTTACGGTTTTTGAATTATTGTAATCCCTTGTTAAAATAGATACAAATATTTTTGCAACTACCGATTCTTTGCTCTTTATGCAATTTAACGTCTTTTCATACTAGGTCTTTTCAAAGATAATTTAAAAACTTTCCGCACAATTGGTTTTTGAAAGATAATTAAAGAGCTCCATTAAGCCAAATATGAGCTGAAATAAAGTCAAATAATCTTCCAAGCGAAGAACTACCATAATTCACTATCAATAAATAAATGAAACTCAAAACGAACAGAAATTACAATAAATAGCCAAGTCAAACTTAAAACGAGTAAAAATTAACATTAGTATGGCTGATAACCCCCATGCCTTGTCAAGACCAGAACATAATTTGCACTTTACTGAAAGAAGAAAAAAATGAATGACTGTGGATTGTCAGTTTAACTGACATATAGTGATATTTATTGCTTAGAGTTTTGATAATTTCTTATTTATGAAAGTAAAAAAATTGAAAACATTCAAAACGTGTTTTGTTTTCAGTAAAGCACAAACTATGTTCTGGTTTTGAGAAGGCATGGTGGTTATTACTTGTACTAATGTTAATTTTTGCTCGTTTTGAGTTTGACTGAGCTATTTATTTTAATTTTTGTTCGTTTTTAAATTCATTTATTTATTGACGGTGATTTGTGGTAATTTTATGCTTGGAATATTATTTGACTTTATTTCCACTCATTTTTGGCTTAATGGAGCTCTTTACTTTTCTTTGAAAAACTTATTTTGTGGAAGTAGATTTTTAAATTAATTTCTGTTCGTTTTTTATTGATATAGTCTTTTTCAAGAAAAAAAAAAAAAAATTTTATATCTTTTCGTTTTTTTCTGTAACGAATCCATAGTTTGGATTGTTATTTGTAAGTAGAAAAAACTTTTCAAACAATTTTCAATCCTGACATAAACAGTACTTTTTAATTTAATTTTATAACACCTCAAGTTGACCTGAAAAACAAAACAATATCATTCCCAAAAGATTCTTTCTATGCTCTTTGACAAACTGGATAAACTTACACTCTTTTTATTTGTTTAAAAATGTAAGAGCAGAAGTAGTAATAGTATTAGCCCCAAAAGTTTTAACTTAGTATTACCTGTCCTTCTTGATATATTGCTGAGGTGTCTTCTTAGCAACCATAAACACAATGCCTTTTAATTTGGTTTAAGGCAACACTTAGTTTTAAAGCATAATGGGCCAATTGCGTGATTGTGGTTGGTTGATATACCCAATCAAGGAGGCACACTTGTGCCTCTATAAAGAGGCGACCCACCACAATGTTAAGCGATTTCCAGTCCTAGCGGTCGCAGAAGGACAATGGTAACCACATTTTCTATCCCAAGCTCCGACTCAGAAACATGCAAAATTTCATCCTCTTCCGACTTTATCTTCATGGGTAAAAGTGGGCCAGAAGTTTCAACCCTCCGACCACAGCCCCCCTTTAACGTTGTCCGATAGGGTTGAAATTTAGAGGTTAAGCTTTTCTAGGGTTCGGGAGCTTATCCTTAAAATTTCAGCTCAATCCAATATTTTCCAATAAACAAATATAGCCACTTAAAGTTCAAATTTTTTTTTTCTTGGCCACGCCTACAGGCCACAGTTGGCAACTGATCATGGTGAATGAGGACTTGTTCAAAGCAGAATTCGACCTCTTAGGGCCTTTTGGTATTTTCAGACCGAAAAAAACATCCCCCGAATTTACATTTACGAAAAACCTCGTTTTCCTATAAGAACCCGCTATAAGCGGGCTCTATCGTTTTCCTATAAGAGCCCGCAAGCCCGCAAGCTGTCAAATCAGCTAACAGTTAGTCAAGCAATAATAAGTAATAAACTGTACAAAAACGTGCAGAAATTATTTGAAAAAAAACTGCGTTTTCTAAAGAGTTAAAGAGGCTGAGTTACAAGGTCGAACCTTAAAACGTACAGGGATTAGGAGGCACAGTTGGGCGGCTGCCGCCCCCCAAACCCCCCGCTTTCGCAGCCTTTAAAAAAAGAAAGTGTTTTAAACTGAAAGTAAGGAGCGACATTAAATCTTAAAACGAACAGAAATTATTCCGTATATGAAAGGGGCTGTGCCCTCCTCAACGCCTCGCTCTTTACGCTAAAGTTTGACTTTCTCACAACTCTTTTTTTTAAACAATAAAAACTTTGGCGTAAAGAGCGAGGCGTTGAGAAGGGCACAGCCCCTTTCATATACGGAATAATTTCTGTTCGTTTTAAGATTTAATGTCGCTCCTCAGTTTAAAACACTTCCTTTTTTTTTAAAGGCTGCGAAAGCGGGGGGTTTGGGGGGCGGCAGCCGCCCAACTGTGCCTCCTAATCCCTGTACGTTTTAAGGTTCGACCTTGTAACTCAGCCTCTTTAACTCTTTAGAAAACGTAGTTTTTTTTCAAATAATATCCCTAAAGACATAGTTGCTGGATTGTTCTACTATGCTGAACAAAATGGCTGTGTCAAAATGTTGACTGGATGCATTTGGAAAATGTATGGGCTTGAGAGAAAGGGTGTTTGCCCTTCAATCTCTATTTACTCTTAAAAAGGGCACCAGCACTTTTAATTTTGAATCGAATGAGCTCCTTTAAAATCTTAATGATATTGCAAGCTATTATAGAGTGGTGCTGCCAATGATGTTGCTTATATGCCCTTTTGAAAACCTGCATGCACACAGTTTTTTTTATCTAATTGAAACTCCTAAACTTTCCCTAAAAGTTTAACCTTCATACCCTTAGCATCATTAGTTACAGTAGCCTAACTGTAGTGGTAGTATTAAAAGCATACACATAGCACCTTCTGGCTAGTTCAAAATCACCCAAAACTTTCTCTTAAAGGTCTAACTTAATGATATAACTTGTTCTTCAGATATTTCTTTGTCACCTTTTTGAAAGTCCTTATGCTCATAGTTTGTTTTGATTTAGTTCAACATCCATCTAAATATTCCTTAAAAGCTTCAACTTAATACCCTTCGATTCCACAGTAGCAACAGTTGTAGCAGCATTGGCAGCAGTATGCACATAGCATACTTTTGGTTTCCTCAACATCCCCTTCAACACATGCTGAAATTTTCAGCTTAATACCATCAACCATTCCTGAACCATTTCTGATGCATCCGCTAGACAACCTGTGTGGGCATATTATGTTTCGAATTAGTTCCATTTGATTTCTATATATGCCAAATTTTTCACCTGACTATCATTAGCTATAATAGCAGTAGAAGTAGCATTAGCAGTAGAATTAACTGAGTAGGGTGATCTTGGGTAAGTCCGAAACCGGGGTAACTCTGTCACCCCCGTTGAACCTGATTCAGTGAAGACAGAAATCTTTGGTTTTGTACTTCATTTTCTTCCTTTGGCTTGGTACTTGACAACAGTGTTCAGTATTGCCGCCATTTTTAACCCCTCTTGTGGTGACGAAATTTTGAAATTTCGAGGAGGGCATCTTTGCTGGCATCTTTGCTGAGGTGGGTAGTAATTTTTAACTGATAGTGCATAAAACTAAGGAGAGAATGGAATGATTGTAAATAGCTGATGAGTTAATAGGATAGTTGAAGAATTTACTGTAATTTATTAGTATTTTATCCTCAAGCCAGTCAGGAGATACAAGGGGTGTAGGACTTACCCCAGAAAAAACCCCGTTCGGGGTAACTCCGGCATGTCGGACTTGCCCCGTACAGGGTAAATTCCGACACGGGGGGCCGGACTTACCCCGTGTATACGATTGGCTAGTCTTTTGCAGTTCTAGCCTAGATCTCAGTGAATTGTATTTGTCAACTATTCCTTGATCCCAAGATCTTGACGAAAAGGAGCAATATTAACTGAAAAATGAAACTGGAAAAGAAGGATTATGCCAAAAATATACTTAACGTTATGAGAAAACCTTGAATAAATTCCTTTTTTGATTTTAATTTGATCGAAAATACTTTTTTCAGATTTGAGTGTCTAAATTTTTTGCTTAAGATTTTGCTTTCATATTTTTCCCTTTTTATGTGATTTTCTTGCATCTTCCAGTTGTTTATTATGTTTTTTTCTAATAATAAAGGTTTCCAGACATGAAACTGATATATACGAGTATTTTTTAGTTTATTTTATTCACTGTCTCGACCCAAGTTGATATTGTGATGAAGTTTTATCAACTGCTTTTTACAAACCATCTGCTTTTTCAGCCATATCTAATATAAATTTGAAGGGCTAGTGGGTGGAGGGCAGCTGCCCCCCTCGCTACACCCATGAAAGTCAAAGCAAACAATAAAAGCTAAATCTGTCAAAGCTGAAAGTAATTAGACATTGGAGAATCGCACTGTATCAAGGTAATATTAAACATAGTATTATCGGATTACTTTCCAATGTAACACTAGATAACATCGGATTTTTGGTTCTAACAGAAAAACAAATGCATGGTAGACACGTTTAGGGGAATATATTTGAGTGCGAAGGGGGTTGGGGTCGAAAACACCATAATACTGCCTGTGATTAATATGATTTTTTTCTAAACTTTGTCAATCAGTAACAATATAGCTGAATTCACGAGTACCCATAGGGAATAAACACAATTTCTGATGTTTTTCTCAGGATACAAACGCCAACAATTTTCTCATGAGAGAAAATTTGTTGCTCCCCATCTTCAAGAGATTTCCCCTCCCCAACGAGGCCAGGTGATAAGTGGAAAATAAAAATTGTTTTTTTTAATGTGGTTTAGAACAGAAAAAAGGTAAAGTGTCTAACTGAGACTCTAAAATTGTTTTCTGTAGGTTTTGGCTAATAAAAAACCTTGATGAGTATATCTGATAAACTTGTACAGATATTTAAAAAAAAAAAACGTTAAGTCTGGACAGCTTTTACTGCTTTCAATTTTCCGTCCCATTTTTCCAGAAAACGGATAGTCTGGACGCGCTATAAGCTTGAATTTGTCAATATGGCTTGTCGTTTCTTATACAATAGCTACGCTTTACAATTGTTACTATAAACCTGCATTTTTTCCAGATGCCACGCAAGTACAACCAAAAAACCAACAAGGGGGCAGGAGGACAATATACTGCTGAACAGCTTAAACAAGCCAAAGATGAAGTTCTATCATGTCGAATGTCTTTAAAAAAAGCTGCGAAATTTTACAACATACCAAGGACAACACTAATGGATCAGACGAAGAAGCAAAGGACTTTCCGCGAATTGCCCGCTGTTACTCTCGGGAGAGCTCCGGACCTACCTCCTGATGTTAAGCAGAGTATGGCAAATTCGCTGAAGGTCATGGAAAAGTGGGGCATGGGGCTTACCAAACAACAGTTCCTAGACGAAGTGCAAAAACATGTCAGCATGAACAAAATCAGTACTTGTTTCACGAACAACCGGCCAGGTGAGGACTGGTGGTTTGGGTTTAAGAAAAGAAACAACATCTCGCTTAAGAAACCTGAGCGTCTTGAAAACCTGAGGGCTGTGCAACAAGCAGATCCTTGTATAATTCTAGGATTTTATGACCTGCTACAAAAACAGCAGACGAGCTTGACATCTTAGACAAACCAGAATGTTCGTTCAACTTGGACGAAACTTCGTTTCGTCGCGATCCTGGTAGCCTTAAAATCGCTGGCGCGAAAAGATCCCCAGCAACGCGGCGAACTGGTGGCAATGGGCGTGATAACACAACTGTTCTTGTATATGTTAATGCATCAGGTGAGAAGCTGCCACCACTGGTAGTTTTCTTGGGAAAAAACACTTTGAGTTCATGGCTACTCATTCGGGACCATCCAGATGCATGTTTTTCAGCTACTAAGAAAGGATAGATGACAGCAGACCTCTTCTATAACTGGTTTAAAGATGTTTTCCTGCCTCAGGTGAAAGGAAAAGCACTTTTTATTCTTGATGGCCATGGCTCCCATTTATCCTTGGCTCTTGTGAAGCTCGCTTCAGAGAAGAACGTTACCATCCTCAAGTTGCCAGCCCACGCATCCTATGTTTTGCAGCCCCTTGACAGGGTTATTTTCCAAGGGTTGAAATCATCCTATGAGCAGAAGCTCGTGAACTGGCAACGAGCACTCCCAGGTGACGTCTTGTCACGACCAGGCCTTGTGAAAATTTTATGTCAGATCTGGGAGACTTACTTTACCCCTTCACTGATTCAAAAATCATTTCAAGCGACAGGAATTTACGATTCCACTATTCCAGCACGTATCAACAGCAACGTGGTCGACAACGCGAAGTTTGATCCAGCCAAGTTCAAACAATATGTTGAGAGTAAGAAATTGGAGAATCAGAATTTAACAAGAGTGACTGCCAGGGTGAATACTGCAATTGAACAGATTACCATTTCGGTGTTGGTTAGTCCGAAGAAGAATCATACGCATGACAAAACCTTAGAAGAACTTCTCTTGGACTCAGTACGTCGCCCTTCTCTTGATGTCTCAGCATCTGGGACATCTGGTAGGCAGAGAGTTGCCCGAGAAGCTGAAGTAATCACATCTGCAGAGGCTTTGAGAGTGATTGAACAAAAAGAGAAAGAGAAATAAGAAAAGCTAGAGAACAAAAATGGGAAAGTAAAAAAGAACACGCTCAAGCCAAAACTGAAAAAGAAAAAGACAGATGATCTTTCCAGTGAAGACTCTGACGTTGATGTCTCATCGGGATCCTCAACTGACAAAATGGATATCCATGATACTGTTGGCAGTGAGCATGAAGAGGAGGAGGAAAAGAAGCTAAACATACAGCTAAATGAGTACTATGCTGTAGCATACGATACCAAACGAGATCAACAAGGCTGGTATATCGGAAGGGTGCTTGATTTTCCCGATGAAAATCTTGTTTGTATAAAATATCTTTGCTACCTGAGCCTAGCCGACTATTCATACGATTGGCCAAAAAAGGATGACATTGACAAAGTCGAAGAAAACTACATCTGTGCCGGACCATTGAGGCTCTCTGGAGCTGGTCCCTTCACTCTACCACCATTCCAAATTCGGCACATCATCAGCCTGTACAAGAAGCACATTAGTGCCTGCAAGTGATCAAAAGTTTGCTTTCTCGAATCTCTCTGATACTAATTGAAACTGCTTCTTTTTTTTTTATCCTATTATTTGAAGTATGTCGTTACCTTTTTCATATTTACTATAAACGATTTGAAAAAATACCTTTCTCAGAGACTTTTCCTATGTACGGGGTAAAACCAGCACTGTCGGAGTTACCCCATGATAAGCAGAAAGCTGATGTTCCGCTGTGGCACATACAAACCATTAACGAGAGTTTTTGGTTTGTATGGTTTTTTCCGTATATAGAGGGGCCCTCTATCATGTCTTAGCGTGAAATAATTTATATCTCTACATACGTAAGATTTACCTGGGAGGTGCCGGTTTTACCCCCAGACTTGGGGTAAGTTCGGCCTCCCTGAGATGGGTTACTTTGGTGTAGCAACTCATGGAAACAACAAAACTTGGGGACTTTCTGGATTGTGCGGAATATTACTAGTATGATCAACAGCAACATCAAATAGTTTTTATTGTGGCAGAAACTCCAAAACAATCTTGGGACCAGATTAAGCTAAAAAAAACTCGATAAAGGGCCGGACTTACCCAAGTTCACCCTAGCCTAAGCTTTAATGGCAGTAGTAGTAATAATAGTAACAGTAGTAGAAGCACTAGCATTAGGATGAAAATATTTTATGTTGGTTAGTTCAACATCCCTCACAACAAGCCCTATTAATTTCAACTTCACACACCAAACTGTTCCTAAGAAATTGCTGTTACACCCTTTTAACAAGCCGCATACAGACGGCGTGTTGCGATTCAGTTCACTCCCCTCAAAATTTCTTGAAAATTTTCACCTTCATATCCTTAGACATAGTTGTAATAGTAGCCATAGTAATAGTATTGGTAATGCTAGTAATAGTATTAACATATTGCCTTTTGATCAGTAGAACATCCCTCTCATCAAGTCCTGGAAGTTTCAACTTCATACAATTAGTCATTGCTATGACATTGCTGATATGCCCTTTTGATAACCTGTATGCTATCAAATTTTTCTCTCAGTGCTCTTAGCCTTAGAAGCAGTATCAATAGAAGTAGTAGTAGTAGTAAATGCAGCAGTAGCCGTAGTATTAGCAGTATTGTGCACATATTGCCTTTTGATGAGTTGATCTTCCCCTTTAAGCATTCTCTGAAAGTTCTAACTTATTACCCAAATCGATTCTTGAGATATACTATTTTGACTATTTGTATGCATATAGTGTCTTTTGACTTAGCTTGAATTTCCACTCAATACTGTAAATAGAGTAGTAGTGGTGGTAGTTGTAGTATTGGTAACATGCAAATATTGTTTCTTTTATCATATCCCTTATCATTTCCTAAATTCTCCAAATTAATATACTCAGTTATATCTGTGTTACAGCCTTTTGACAATCCTTATACACACAACATGTTTTGATTTAGTTCAACACTCCCCTTAGCATTCTCTGAAAGGCTCACCTAAATGCCCTTTGTCTTCTTGGAAAGTAAAATTTAAATATGCATACCTTCTTTAAACTACAATGAGTGTTTTTCAAAGTTTCTACAACAACAAATGGCCACTCAAAATTTCTATCAGATACATTTTGGGAAAATACAAGGCATAGGGGGTGTATCCACCATCTGATCACTGAATCTAAAAAGAGGCCCTAGAACTCCTATTTATCTATTCAATGAGCCCCCTCTGAAGTTTATATTATCACCTTTTCTATATAAACCTTATATGCCCCCAGGGCATAACTTACAACCCTTGCCCTGAGGACTGTGGGGGGTTTTGTCATCCCCAGTTATATAATTTCCAGACCTTTCAACTACATAAAAAAAAGCCCACCTCAAAATTTTGCTTGGATGTGTGGACGTGAGAGGGGGTTTAGTCGCCCTCCAATCACTTTTGACTATTAAAAAGGGCACTAGCCATTTCAACTTCCAACTGAATGAGCCCTTTTTGAAGTCTCTACAAAAGTTCTTCAATACGAAGTGCCCTGGTCTAAGACAGAAAAAATAATAATAAATTGTGTCCTATTGCTCTTTACTTAGGCAGCGCAATAATGCCCCCAGGGCATAACTTACAACCCTTACCCTGATGGCTGTGGAGAGATTGGGGGGTTTTAATCCTGAAAGACATAATTTCTGGACCTTTCAATTGCATTACAAAAATGGCTATCTCAAAATTTTAATTGGATGTGTTTGGGGAAATGGGGGCTGTGAGATAAAGGTTAGTTGCCCTCCAAACACTTTCGACTATTAAAAAGGGGACTGGCCATTTCAATTTCCAATCAATTGAGCACTTTTTTAAGTTTCTACAACAACAAATGACCATCTCAAAATTTCTATCAGATGTATTTCAGGAAAATACAAGGTGTGGGGGGTGGGGGGCATCCAAACTCCAATCACTCTCAATCTTAAAAAGGGCAATAGAACTCCTGATCACCAATATAATGAGACCCCTCTGAAGTTTATACAATCACCCTTTTTATATATACCTTTATATGTCCCAGGCATCTTACCAAGCTCTAACTTAGCTGGCTGAACAAGCATACTATCATGATAATCAGGACTTAATTCTTCATGGAGACCTCAATCTACTGGACGTCAAATAGGTTGAGAGCTTGGGTTATCAATAAATTCATTGTTTTCAGTAACCCATGAGTTGAATATTTGGGTAGCAATAGCCTATATCAGGTAATAGAACAACCCAGTATAAGAATAACCAAATGCCATTCCATAGTGAACAGTGAGTACCTCCCTCCCATTAGTGCCAGCAACCTTTTCTGCATCTGCCATGACTTGCTGCTTAGTCAATAAACAAACAATTGTACTAAACAAACTTACACTGACTAAAGAAAAATCAGAGAGATAATAAAGGCAGTAGAATGGGACCAAGTGATTGTCAGGGGAGACATTGAGCTAGCCTGACAAAATTTTAAGAATACTCTGCTCCAAGCTGAGAGGACATGCACTTCATGTTCATTTGTGAAGGCACCAAAAACACTGCCACACCTGAACTGGCCTTTTAAAAGGGCAATAAACTGTAAGAAGAAGGCTTTTTCAAAGTGTAAGAAATGCAAATGCATATACCACTGTGATTGTTTTGCAGAGCAAGGAATAAATTGAGGCAACTGACTAGGCATTTCAAAGCTGACTGTGAAATTAACTTGGCATTGAACATCAAAGACAACCCAAAGAGCTTCCCCTTTTGCATTCTCGCAGAGACCAAATTGCATTCTGCAATTCTGCAAATCTCTGCGAGAATGCATTCTGCATTCTCGCAGAGACCAAATTCTGTCTCTCAACGGTCTTAATAAGAACCTTCTTATTAAGAATGTAATAACCACACCTGTTGGTAATAGCAACCATGTAGTAATTATTTCTGAGCTATGTCTGCCTACCAAACAACCTTCCTCTAAGCAACAAAAATATGTAAACTACAAAATAGTGTCTGATAAACTTGCCAAAGTCAACTGGAAAACACTTAGGCCTATTACTGATGATATTGAGGACATTTCACCTGGAGATATATATCTGCTAAAGATAAGAGTAGCAAAAACTATTCCATTCCTACTCAACCCTGAAGGAAAAAAGCTGGAAGATCAAGAGGACATTGCAAATTTGCTGAAAATTTGCATCCAACTTCTCAGTAGACCCCACTGACAAGCCACCATGCCCTGCCCCCAGGACGATCAGGAACCCAATACCAAAAGTTACATCACAATGGACAAGATTAAGAAAAGGCTGAGTAAACTAGACCCCAACAAATCTAAAGACCCAGACAGTATACATCCCAGGCTCCTTAAAGAGCTTGTGGATATAGTTGCCAAGCCGCTCTCTTCACTATTTAAGCTGTCCCTTCAGACTAGTAGCCTACCTGGAGATTGGTGGACAGCCATAATTACTCTGATATTCAAGAAAGAATCTAGAACCCAGCCTGAGAACTATCAAGCAATTAGCATGACCTTGGTTATGGTCAAACTTATTGAAGGGATAGTCAATGATGCAATCATAGCACATATGACCAAGAATGGGCTTCTTTTTGGTGGTCAGCATGGCTTCAGGAAAGGCATGTCTATCAAAACAAATCTAAGACTAGCTTATAAGTCTATAACTGATCTTCTGGACTGATCAGTTATAGTTATATAACTGATCTGCAGGGTTTTCCAGTCAACATGTTCCTACTGGATCAAGCTAAGGCATTTGATAAAATGTCTCACTGCTACCTGATGATCAGGCTGTCAGTATATCAGATAGACAATGATGTTGCCCAGTGGATTCACAGCTTCCTATCTGACAGAATCCAGATACAAAGCTCTAGTTGAGGAGCTGGAATGCTGAATAACAAAGGGAGAGGCAGATTTGATAATTTGTAATGGTCATCAAAAAAACTTGCCAGTTGGATCAATCCCCCAACCGCTCCAATGTCCCACTAATGTATGTGCCTCCTTTTACCTCTGTTAATTGTTTAAGTGTTTATGGACTTGCACCACCAAATTCTGTCTCTCAAGGGTCTAGTAGTGAACATAATAATATTTCCCTGTCTGATGCTGACATTTCTCTTGTTTCTTCAGCAAAAACTTGTTTACCTGATGTTTCTTCTTTGTCATTTCATAGTGCTGTATCCAACAACCTTACTAGTCCTTTAGTTCCTGCATCCTCTCAGATTCCTACATCTCAGGGAATGAGACACTTTAGCTCCAGTGTTGATAGCCTCCCTAATAAGCTTTCTGAACTTTCCTTTCATATGAAATCTGAAGGAGTAGACATTGCAGCAATTACAGAAGTTTCACCAAAAATTACCTTGTTAGTCTTATTTCCTGATAAGATCAAAATCAATGGTTAACAACTACTTTCTAATCTGAGTTCTCCACTTTGCCTCAGAGGAGTGTTCCTTTATATAAAAGATGGACTAAAGGTTAGTCTCATTCAATTCAATTCTCTGAACACTGATGGAATGGAATCTTTGTGGATTAAAATACATAATCAAATAATTTCAATTTTAGTGGGTGTTGTTTATAGAAGCCATAGTGCTCCGTGTGTTTTGGACTCTGGACCTACTTTGGCTGCCATATTGTCTCACGTAATGTCCAAATTTGCCAGCTATGATCTTGTCCTTATGGGGGACTTTAACCTTCCTGAAATCCAATGGATTGATGGATCTGGTTTTTGTAAGAAATTTTCCTTTTTTTGTCTGCCCTCTCTGATAATTCTCTCTGTCAAACAATCTCCCAACCAACTCATTACAGGGAAGGTCAAGTCTCCAACACTCATGATCTGGTTATTCTCAGCAACCCTGGCCTACTTATTAAGATTGTAATAACCACACCTATTGGTAGTAGTAATCATGTAGTCGTTATTTCAGAGTTATGTCTGCATACCAAACAACCTTCCTCTA
The DNA here is from genome assembly GCF_049724085.1 of Artemia sp. Qi Xiang Cuo. Lineage (NCBI taxonomy): Eukaryota > Metazoa > Arthropoda > Branchiopoda > Anostraca > Artemiidae > Artemia > Artemia sp. Qi Xiang Cuo. Next base: position 54,727,510 of record NC_142802.1, read on the forward strand.
AGAAACAAAAATATCCAAACTAAAAACTATTGTCTGAAAAGCTTGCCAAAGTCAACTGGAAAACGCTTATCACTGATGATATTGAGGAGAGTTGGTCAAATATAAAAATGGAAATTCTAAATGTTGAAAAGTCATGCACCCGAATTTTTCAGGTAAAACAGGCAAAAAGTTTACCCTTTTTAACCACTAAAGCAAGCAAGCTAATCAATCGAAAACACAGAGCATGGAATTGCTAAAGAAAAAATAGGACCACAGAAAATTATCTAGTCTTCAAATCCTTTTGTAATCAAACAACAAACCAAGTAAAGGTGTTGAAGAGAAGGTTTGAAAAAAAAAACTGGCTGAGGAAGTAAAGGATAACCCTAAATATTTCTGGCATTATGCCACTCAAAAATGTATCAGCAGACGCACAATCCCAGATATCCTGCATGATAGTAAATCAGTTGCTGATCCTAAACTGAAAGTTGAAATTTTCAATCAATATTTCTCTTCTGTTTTTTGTCCAACTCCAGTATTGTATATCCTACACCTCCTTTATATGATGTATCACATAATATGGAACCAATTCTGATTAGAGATACTTTGGTTTAGGAGGGCGTGAAATTCAAAATTCGAGACATATGTGTTGAACTTTATCTCATTGGTTTTTAACGAGAAGCAACAACCATTGGCTCCAGTGGGTTCATCACTTGTCCCCATAACAACTGACAAGCATATCCAACAATACCCCTACAGCAAAGAGGGGACTATAAGGGTAAGTATCCTTCCAATTTTCTACTAAATTCCACCAATACTGCTCTTACTCAGCATCTGCTTGCTTCCTGCACTTTGCTTGCTTTCTGTATTCTGCTGTGCTTTGCTCATATTGCTTCTTTGAAATGTCTACGAGGAGCCAATCTGCTGCTGCTGCTACTTCTAGGCCTGCTAACCCAAGTAATCCTGCTGTTGCTATGCCTGAGATTCAGACAGATATTACTGACTTGAAGAAGATGGTTTCCTGGCATTAGTCTTTTGAACAGAGATATTGTGTTTGTGAAACGTATTGGAAAACGAGTTGGTAATAAAAATCAACCAGTTATTACTAAGTTCTGCAACCTGAGAGCACAATTCTTGCTTCTCAAAAATAAAAAGGACCTGAAAGGATCTGGTGTGCGCCAACCCCCCCCCCCTCAACATTTTTGGCATCTGGTAAAATTTTCACCAAAGGCAAAAATTTTGGCAGAAATTTTGCAAAATCGTCCGAAATTTAGCAACTCTTAATTTCTGCAGAAAATCGGCATAAATCAGGTAGCGATTCGGTAAAATTTACGAAGATCACCCCCCTAATAAAATGAGCCTCAGGACGCCCCTGGCTGTGAATGGTGATATTTTTTGTCAAAAGTGGAAGTAGGGTACTCAAAATCTCATCCATTGGTGACATTAATGTCCTTCCTGTTTTACAAGAATCTTTTGCCAGTATTGTTTCAGAATGACTAGTGCTGCTTAACATAACTCTTTTCTTTATAACAAAATTTCTTCTCCTTGGTTATTTTTTGCCCACTTTTATTTTTTTATCTTTGGCTTGTGTTTTTCCCTCGTCATCAATATTATTACATGCAGTTGATTAGTTTTTGAACTTAATTTCCATACTGTATTCTTCCTGTCCAAACTAATTTAGCTTTATCTGTTCCACCACTTTTTCTAATATTGGATAATGAAAATGGATGATTCTCAAGATTATTTTTCTTTCCTAACTAAACTGTCTCTCCTTGATTCAGTGTGCTTTGATTCACCTTTTGTTTCTAGTGATGATAGTGAAAATGACCCTCTGTTAAAATCTCTTGATCAGTCTTATTGCTGTTACCATTCTTATCAACATTATTTTGAAAGTGCTGCCCTCAATATCTTCTGTTAAAAACTTTAATGTGTACTATGAATGTACAGGGTTTAAGGTACTAATGGGATAATGTTCTACAATATATTGGTGGTGTTAATTGCCCTTATGATGTAGTAGGTCTCAGAGAGACCTGGCTGTCTTCAAGTGAAGATATGTCTGTGTATGACATACCAAGTTTTACTGAATACCACTCAACTAGATCTCTAACTAAGTGCTCTGGTGGTATATCCCTTTTTGTCAGAAGTAATCTTAATGTTGTGAGACGTTCAGATCTTGAGAAGATTTTTGATCCAGTTGTAAATAATAGAAGTGTGTATGCTTTGGTTGTTGACCTTTCATGTGATACAGTAAGTTGTGATACTATCTGTTTATTTTATAAGCCCCCACGTTTCCCAATATGGAAATTTTCTGAATTAATTGATGAACTTTACTCAGTTGATAAGATTGCTTCAAGAAATGTTTTTATGCTTGGAGACTTTAACTGCAATTTGTTGAAAATTGGGTGTGATGATGACCCTGACCATTTTCTTTAATCTATTTCTTCCTCTAGCCTTCTTCCTTGTATTTTCTTTCCTACTCATGTTGATCCAGTCAGACCTTCTGCAACACTGATTGAAAACATTTTTCTGTCTTCTAAAAAGGATATTAAATTTCCTCTGGTATTATTTTCTCTGATCTTTCAACCCATTTTCCAATTTATTGTTCTGTTCCCAAAATATAATGCTGAGCCAAGAGGATGCCAAAGGTGAGTCTTATACAATAATTTGTAGTCAGAGCAATGTATGATCTTAGTGCTAGTGATTGGTGTTCACTAATGAATTCTGAAGATGTTAATTGGGCATCAGCCTCAATAATGAGTTGGCTGCAAACACTGATTGAAAAAAAATTTCCACTAGTAAAATCTTCAAGTAAATATAGACCCAAGATACCTTGGATGTCTCCTAGTCATGTGAAATCAAGAATGCAGAAGTCAGAGTTTTTCAAGCTGGCTTGCAAAAGCCTTGAACCTGATGATTTATCAAAGTATAAGCATAATAAGAATGTATTAACATCAACAATTAGATTAGGTAAGAAGAATTATTTTTTGTTGAAAATTCAGGAATGCAAAGGTAATTTACAGATAGTTTGGAGTGTAGGTAATGAAGCTTTATCTCATAGGAAACAATCAAAGAAACAGCCTATCACCTTCAAGAATGCAGATAGTTCAACTTTTGAAAAAACAGCTGTACCTAATGCCTTCAACTCTTACTTTGCCACACTACCAACTGATAAGACCCCTTCCATTACTAAACCAGGTAAATCCTCACCAGCTGAGTGAAGTATTTTTCTAACTCCTTGTTCAAGCATATAAGTAGTAGTAACACAGCTGATGTGCTTGGACTATCAAACCATGTGCTTAAGTCTGTTTCATCTTATGTTGTTGAACCTCTTACCCATATTTTTAATCTATCTATTTAAAAAGGTGTATACCCAGATTCATTTAAAATAGCAAAAGTAATCCCTCTTATTAAGAAGGGTGACCCCAGCTTATTATCCCAGTCAAATTATAGACCTGCATCACTTCTCCCAATTTTCTCTAAGTTACTTGAAAAGGTTGTGCACAAGAGGCTTTGTTCATTCTTGTCTGCTGGTGCTTCAACTAGAAGTGGTTCTGTCCTGTCTGATCACCAGTATGGCTTCCTACCTAAACTCTCTACTGCATGTGCTCTAGTTGACGTTACAGAATTTCTGCAGGTTAACTTAGACAAGGGTTGGTGTGTTCTAGGGTTGTTTCTTGATTTTTATAAAGCTTTTGACATGGTAGATCATTTTGACCTGCTGGGAAAACTGTCTCTACTTGGAGTTTGGGGAATTGCGTTTTAATGTTTTAAATTTTACCTGTCTAATAGATCACAGTTTGTGTGTTATGATGGGAAATATTCTGATCTTGCCTTGGTTTCCAAAGGGATACCTCAAGGTTCAGTTTTGGGACCATTCCTCTTTCTTATATTAATGACATTTCCCAACATTGATTCCCACACTGTTTTGTTTGCAGATGATAGTAATTTATTTGTGGTTGCTAATGATCTGCCCTCTGCTGTTGCTAAGGCTCAGCTCCTACTCAACCATGTGTAATCGGTGTGAGCAGAACAGGATGCTGTTGAATAGCTCTAAGAGTAGCATTATTCATTTTTGAACCCCATACCACATGTCTGAATCTTCCCCAACAATCTTTGTTTTTTTTGGTACTGATATAATTCCCCAGTGCTCTTGTGTTAACTTCTTGGTGTGCATGTTGATTGTTTTCTTTCTTTCAAAACTCATATTTTCTATACACATTCTATAATTTATTGTCAAGCATCTATGCTTCATTGTGCCAATCAATTTCTTCCTCCTGGTGTAATGCTTTCTCTTTACTTTGCATTTGTCCTTCCTTATCTTTCTTATTGCTGCACAGTATGGGGCAATACTAACTATTCTTCTCTTTGGCAACTCCAAACAACACAGAATAGAGCAGTGAAGGCAACTTTTTGCCTTCCCTGAATCTATCCTACAACTGATCTTTACAGTGATACAGGTCTAGATGCCTTAGATGTGACCATCAAGAAGCAGAACATAAAACTCGCTCATTGAGCCTTCAATTTCTTGCTTCCACCAAACATCATATCCTACTTCAATCAAGCATCAACACATAAGTGCCAGACTTTGCTTTGTAGCTTTGTTCACCGATTTTGGCTGCTTAAAAGGGTATCCTTAGAAGCTCAGAGGCCACCAATTTATAGAGCAATTACTCTTCGGAACTCTTTTCCCAGTGAACTTTCTCTTATTAAAAACTCATCTTCCCTTTGCAGAAAATATTCTCTAAGGCTTGAAATATTTTCATTTTCTTTATTTGTTTATTCATTTTGCTTTATCTATTTTTTTCTGCTTTACTTCATCTAGTTTTTTTTCTTTACTTTTTTTTTCTTTCATTATGTTAAATCAGACTAGAACCCTGTTGTTTAATATTTTTATTAATGGTTTGGAGAAAATTAAGTCTAAGGTTATTGTGTAGCAGTTTTTTTTTTTTCATTTTTGTTGATTTTTCTTGCACTGTGGTTATATTTTTTAGATATTGTTGTATTTTTTTTTTCCTTCCCTGATTTGTTTTGTGTGGATTTTGTGATTGATACAAGGTCCTCCACAAGCTATGGTTCTTGGGACCTCTAGCACCTAAGTGTATTTATGTAATTATTGTAGTATTTAACAAATTAAATTGAAAAAGCAACTCACATCCCTCAAACTGAATAGACCTGCTGGTCCAGACAGCATTCACCTATATATCCTACATGAATGTTGTACAGTTTTGTGTCAACCTCTTTCTCTGCTGTTCAATTTATCATTAAATCTTTCTAGACTACCTCAGGACTCGAAAACTGCACATATTATTAATATTTATAAAAAAAGTAGAAAGGACCTTGCTGAAAATTATCAACCCATCCCCATGACATCAGCAGTTGTTAAGGTTCTTGAAAGAATAATCAATTATGCAGTTATTAAACACCTTGAAGCAATGTTTTACACAGTTCACAACATGGCTTTTCTTTCTGGAAGATCTGTTGACAGCAATCTCCTTGTTTCATATGATCATATTATCATATTCATGGATATGGGGGTGTCTGCTGACATGATTCTGCTTGACTTTTCTAAAGCTTTTGACAAAGTGTGTTACAATCAACTAGCAATTAAATTAAATGTATTAAAGCTTGAAGAGAAATCCTTGCTCTGGATCCTTGATTTTCTTTATTTGCATAATCAATGTTTAAGTTATTTGACAACTTTGGTAATTGTATTCTTTCTTCCTCATTTTGTGTTCTGAGTGGAGTTCATCAGGGAAGTGTCTTGGGTCTTACACTATTTAATATCTTCATCAATGATGCTCCTTCCAATATCAGCAGTAAATCAACTCTTTATGCACATGACCTGAAGCTTCTTGGACCAACTTGGTCCTGTGAAGATCATGCCCTTCTACAAGATAATCTTCAACTGCTGGGTCAATGGGCTGAGGCCTGGCTTCTTGAATTCAATGTTGCCAAGAGCCATGTCACTCACTTTGGCAAACTGAATCCTTGTTGCTCTTATTTTTTCTTAGGCCACCTACTCTCCTCTGTGAATAATGAGCAAGATCTTGGTGTCACTATTGAATAATAAACTAAAATTCAGCACTCTTGCTAAGAGGTCTGCTGCTGGGGCTAGTTTGACCTTAGAACTGATTAAGCGTACTATTTCATTTTGTTCCCCTAAAGTCATCATTCTTCTTTATAAGGGACTTGTGCATCCTAAGCTTCGAGTTAGAGTCTGTCTTGCCTCTCCGTATTTTAAAAAAAGACTTATAAGTTTTTGAATATGTGCAGAGACGTGCCACTAAAGTGATATCTGGCATGCAAGAGCTTTTCTACCCTGTTAGACTCTCAATGCTGAATCTCCCTACACTTTACAGGGAAAAATAGAGGGGATGCCATTTTAGCCTTTAAGTTATTGAGGGCAAATATTCTCCCAGCATTATTCCCTACTGTTGGTACCAATTCAAGAACTAGAGGTCATTACCTGAAACTTGTCAAGCAGTCTACAATATCTAGAGTCGGTACTCAATTCTTCTCAACTTGTACTGTCAACAATTGGAAGAAACTATCTAATGAAACAGTTACTGCTGAATCTGTTTATGTTTTTAAATGAAGGCCAGATGCTTAGTGGTCTTCCAGAGAGTGTAAACTCAATTGGGATACTACTGAAGATGGAACAGCACCTGGTCACCAGTGAACCTGCATACAACTAGTCATCATTCCAGAGCTCTATAAGGAGAAATCCTTAGATCGCTCCTAGCCGCAATTTAAGGTATGATTGACTCTGCAGGTGCCTGTATGCACATACAGAGTGCTGAGGAAGAGCATGATCTTGGGGTAATCATTGACAATAACCTTGAATTTCATAAGTCACTGTTGGAACTAAGCAGCTAAGGCAAACAAGGTCCTCAGTTTGATCAAGCATTCAGTCACAAGTTGTCAACCAAGAGTTATCAAGAAGTTTTACACAGCCCTTGTTCATCCCCATCTTGAGTTTGGCATGTTGGTTGTCAACCCACATTTAAAGTATGACATAGAGATACTTGAGAAAGTCCAATGTAAAGCAAACAAACTCTCTTTTGCCAAAAACAAATCTCCCACAAGCAACAACTCAAAAAGCTTGACCTGCTTACCCTTACATACTGTAGAAAGAGAAGAGATGGTATCCTCACATTTCAGATGATGACCAGTGACACCATTAAGCCTGTTTTTTGACCACAGTGAATGCACCAGAACACAAGCAAATCCCTTCTTCTTCTTCTAATTCACAGCAGGCGGGCTATTCAGTTGGTACTATTTAGCCCTCTTCTTTTTGCTTCACTCTGTGGGCTACAGAGCTACTGTCTTGGTTGTCTCTTATTTATTAGATATTCTCAGATATCTTTCAGTAGATCTTTTGACTCAAGGAGTTCAAATATAAGATGATAGATATCGATTTCTGTTCTCTGTGTGGAGGTATAGTTGGCTGTTGGCTGATAGTGAGATTTTGTGGGGTTTGAAGTATTTTAACAGTTTACAAAGCAAGGTATGTTGTGCAGACGTCAGCATATTACATTCAAATAGGCAATGGTCAATTGTTTCATTATTCATATTACAATGCATGCAAAGAGGGGACAGGGGATTTGAACCACTTGAATTAGAAAGTTTATATGAGAATGCAAAAAAAATTTAGTCCATTTGTTCCAGAACGAATTCTATGATAGATTTTAGAAAGATACTTATTGGGAAAGGGGGAAAGGATAGGATTAATCTTATTAAAATGAATATCTGATATCCTCCATCAAAAAATATATCTAATTGGGATTGGTCTCCCAATTGGCTGGTCAATATTGATAGCATTTTTAGCTCTTTCACTAATCTGATGACTACCAGTTATGCCAGAGTTGCTAGGAATATTCAGAATATGAGTTTTCATGCAACTTGAAGCAGGATTATCAATAATACTGAGACAGTGATAAGTGTCAATGTCCAACTTATATTGGGGAGCTGAGGCCAGCAACTTAAGGCTTGATAAAGAGTCGGAATAGATGATAATATTATTCGAATTTGCAATCAAAGGTTGGTTTTGCTTAAGGTGTTCTAATGCCATGATTATGGCATTTAACTCAGCAGACATTATAGATAAATTATTAAATAATCTCTCACCCATTGCAATTTTCAGATGAGGAAGGAAAACACCAATTGCAACCTTCTTCTCTTCTTCTATATAACAGCAGGCGGGCTTTTCAGTAAAACTATTTAGCCCTTTTCCTTTTGCTTCACTCTGTGGGCTACAGAGCTACTGGCTTGATTGCCTCATATTTATTAGAAATATTCAGATATCTTTCAGCAGATCTTTCGACTCTAGGAGTTCAAACATAAGTTGATAGATGTCGATTTCTATGCTCTGTGTGCAGGTATAGTTGGCTAGGCTCTTGGCTGATGACAGTATAGCCCTGAGGATGACTTGAGCAGGATAGGTTTGGTACAACTGCTGATTAGAAGCGATAATAATCACAAGAAAATATATTTCGATTTTCTTATAAGGTTGCTGTATGGTAAAACCTTCTCATGGTAAATTTTAGAAATCTTCTTCTTCTTCTTCTATTTAACAGCAGGCGGGCTTTTCAGTAAAACTATTTAGCCCTTTTCCTTTTGCTTCACTCTGTGGGCTACAGAGCTACTGGCTTGATTGCCTCATATTTATTAGATATATTCAGATATCTTTCAGCAGATCTTTCGACTCTAGGAGTTCAAATATAAGTTGATAGATGTCGATTTCTATGCTCTGTGTGCAGGTGTAGCTGGCTAGGCTCTTTGCTGATGGTGGGATTTTGTGGTGTTTGAAGTATTTTAACAGTTTACAAAGCAAGGTATGTTGTGCAGACGTCAGCATATTACATTCAAATAGGCAATGGTCAATTGTTTCATTATTCATATTACAATGCCTGCAAAGAGGGGACAGGGGAATTGAACCACTTGAATTAGAAAGCTTATATGAGAATTCAAGGAAATTTAGTCCATTTGTTCCAGAATGAATTCTATGATAAATTTTAGAAAGATAATTATTGGGAAAGGGAAAGGATAGGATTAATCTTATTAAAATTAATATCTGATAGCCTCCATCGGTAAATATCTCTAATTGGGATTGGTCTCCATCATGTAATTTTTTAAAATATGTAGTAGGTCATGGTTTTCTTATGAATTCTGTCCTAGCTGCCTTTTTTATCCTCCATTTATTTAGGCACTCATTTGTCCACCATGCTTTAGGAATTTGTTTAGGGAATGTTTTCTTAGGTGTTGTCTTGGGGATAGCATGATTAGCTGTATTTATTAGTAAAGATGTCAAGGCTTCAGCATGTGTGTCAACTGTTTTGTTAGAAATGCATGAACTTTGGGTGAAACTTGTAATTTCATCATTTAGCTTATTTTGGAACATAGACCAATCTGCTTTAGTGTTGATATATTTGGATGTATGAGATAAAGTTTCAGCAGGTTCATTTAGAGAGCAAACTATAGCAAAGTGGTCAGTACATAGACTATCAATTTTATTTATGTAAATTTTGTTCAAAAAATTTAATGACACAATTTGTAGGTCAATTGTGGAGAATCTGCCACTTTTGGGGTTGAAATGTGTGTTCAGGTTTGGAGGGGTAGCAACAGCTAATTCATTATTATTTAAAGTCATATGCTCAATGAATTTACCAGCTTTATTTGCTGGTTTATTCCCCCACAAAAGGCTGTGGGCATTGAAATCACCACAAATAATGATATTTTTTAACATATTAGAATTATTTATATAATTAAAGAAATCCTTGGCATCTGTAGTTTGGCCATTAGGGTTATAAAAGCTTATTATGTAGGTTTTAAATTATTCAGCCAAACACTGATACCAATAACATCAACATCATTTGCAAAATCTGGAAAATTGATGCCACAAAATGTTATATCATTATTAACTAATAAAGCTACCCCACCTCCTTTTCTCTCTGCAGATCTATCCTTTCTCAGGATAGTATATCCCGGAGACTTAATTTGTTGATTTTGGGTTAAATGAGTTTCCTGGAGGCAAGCAATATTAATGGAATTATTATTCATAAATGATATTAGTTCATTTAGCTTATTTTCAGTGAGTGATCTTACATTCCATTGGAATATTGATATATGTTGTGTTGTTGATTTATTCTTCATATGACTGTGTATCAATGTTCAGCTTTGTTAAAAGTAAAGCAAGATCTTTTTTTGCTTGAATGAGCATATCATCTGGGATGTATATTTTTGCCAATTCTGCAATAATTTTTGTTTTCTGTAGTTGATGTATGTTCATGGCCTGAACTGCATTACAGTTTAGAATGAATAAGCATATATTTGGGGATTGCATTTTTGGTTCTGTATCCTGTTTGTTGGTTAAGGGATTGATTCCTGGTAGTATTTCTGGTTTGTTTCTTCTTGGGAGGGGGGCCAGGCTGACCTCATCTCACCGGACAAGGAGGCTTGTTGGCTTCGTGATTCCTTCTGATAGGGATTTGAGCTAGGGGGCTTAGAAGATTGTTTTTTATAAGGGTTGCTAGATGCATTGGGGGCATTTGATTTGGGGGTTTTTGTTGGTTTCATTATAGGCTTTATTTGGGAGTGTTGGGCAGCATTTGCTTCCATTGCTGCAAAGGGGTCTGGGCTGGCCTTCTCTGTTGATATTTGGAGTGTCAGAGCTCTTTTCTTGTATGCAGGGTATAATGATTTATTTGTAGATTCATGAGGGCCTTTGCAATCGATGCATGTAGGCTGAGTGTTGTTGCAAGTTGTCAGCTCTTTAGGATGGATAGATTTACAATTACTACACTCTTGGAGAATTTCATTGCATTTGTTTGTCGTGTGTCCCAGTTTGAAACACTTCTGACACTGAATAGGCTTAGGTTTGAATTCCTTGCGTGGTTTGATTTGCTCAAATAGGAATAATTTTTCTGGGATATCAATTTTATCCTTCAGTGTGAATAAGAAGGATCTACTAGTTTTTAGGCCATTAGAGTTAGGTTTTCCAAGTTGGGTAACATCCTCAACTGGGATTGTGTTTCCAGCCCTATCTGAGAGGCCCTATCTTTCACTATGGAATTTGATTTGGGATCTGGGGGGAGGTTTTTTTTTTGAGGACTTCTAAAAAATTCCAATTTTAAAAATCTTTAAAAACAATTATAAAAATACAAAAAGAATGGAAAAAATATGATATAAAAACGTCTGGACTATAATATGGGGAGGATAAACACCACAGTATAGCCCTGAGGATGACTTGAGCAGGATAGGTTTGGTACAACTGCTGATTAGAAGCGATAATAATCACAAGAAAATATATTTCGATTTTCTTATAAGGTTGCTGTATGGTAAAACCTTCTCTTCTTCTTCTTCTTCTATTTAACAGCAGGTGGGATTTTCAGTAAAAGCATTTAGCCCTTTTCCTTTTGCCTCACTCTGTGGGCTACAGAGCTATTGTCTTGTTTGCCTCCGAATTATTAGATAATATTCAGAAATCTTTCAGCAGATCTTTCGAATCTAGGAGTTCAAATATAAGATGATAGATGTCGATTTCTATGCTCTGTGTGCAGGTATAGTTGGCTCATGGCAATGGTCAATCAAATAGGCAATGGTCAATTGTTTCATTATTCATATTACAATGCCTGCAAAGAGGGGACAGGGGAATTGAACCACTTGAATTAGAAAACTTATATGAGAATGCAAGGAAATTTAGTCCATTTGTTCCAGAATGAATTCTATGATAAATTTTAGAAAGATAATTATTGGGAAAGGGGGAAAGGATAGGATTAATCTTATTAAAATTAATATCTGATAGCCTCCATTGGTAAACATCTCTAATTGGGATTGGTCTCCCACTTGGCTGGTCAATATTTATAGCATTTTTTGCTATTTCATCAACCTGATGATTACCACTTATACCAGAGTGGCTAAGAATGTACTGAAAGTAAGTTTTTATGCCACTTGAAGCAAGATTATCAATAATACTGAGACAATGATAAGTGTCAATGTCCAACTTATATTGAGGAGCTGAGGCCAGCAACTCAAGGCTTGGTAAAGAGTCGGAATAGATGATAATATTATTCAAATTTTCAATCAAAGGTTGGTTTTGCTTAAGGTGTTCTAATGCCATGATTATGGCATTTAACTCAGCAGACATTATAGATAAATTATTAAATAATCTCTCGCCCATTGCAATTTTCAGGTGAGGAAGGAAAACACCACTTGCAACCTTTTCATTCATTTTTGACCCATCAACAAATATTTGGAAATGATTTTTATAGGGAATTGTATTAAGTTCTGCAAATTTTTTCTGGACAAAAGCAATGGGGGTTAAATCTTTATTCCATTTTGAAAATTCAGTATCTATTATGGGAAATGACCAATTCCATGGAGGGGATTGGGAGAAAGTAGGTGCAATAGACTTTGCTGGTACAGGGAACTTCTTTTGAATATTGGCATACTCATCTGCAGTACCTCTATACATGGCTGGATTTCTTAACCAATTATGTAATGTGTGTGAGCTATTTGAGCCAATTTTGTACCCTGTTTTATTAAAAGAAAGATGCGTAACTTCCTTCTTGTTATTAATCCACTCCTCATTAGCATAAATCAGGTGCTTGTTGTTTTCCTAAAACCAAACATGGGACACGATTTACCGTTTAGTGTTGCTTCAATTTTTGCCTCTGCGTCTTTGCAATCCCATAAACTGCATCAAAGTTCTTCTTCTTCCTCTTCTATTTAACAGCAGGCGGGCTTTTCAGTAATGCCGTTTAGCCCTTTTCCTTTTGATTCACTCTGTGGGCTACGGAGCTACTGGCTTGATTGCCTCATATTTATTAGATATTTTCATATATCTTTCAGTAGATCTTTCGAGTCTAGGAGTTCAAATATAAGATGGTAAATGTCGATTTCTATGCTCTGTGTGCAGGTATAGTTGGCTAGGCTCTTGGCTGATAGTGAGATTTTGTGGTGTCTGAAGCATTTTAACAGTTTACAAAGCAAAGTATGTTGTGCAGACGTCAGCATAATACATTCAAATAGGCAATGGTCAATTGTTTCATTATTCATATTACAATGCCTGCAAAGAGGGGACAGGGGAATTGAACCACTTGAATTAGAAAACTTATACGAGACTGCAAGAAAATTTAGTCCATTTGTTCCAGAACGAATTCTATGGTAAATTTTAGAAAAATACTTAATGTGAAAGGGGGAAAGTATAGGATTATTCTTATTAAAATTAATATCTGATAGTCTCCATCTGTAAATATCTCTAATTGGGATTGGTCTCCCACTTGGCTGGTCAATATTTATAGCATTTTTTGCTATTTCATCAACCTGATGATTGCCACTTATGCCAGAGTGGCTAGGAATATACTGAAAATAAGTTCTTATGCCACTTGAAGCAAGTTTACCTATAATACTGAGACAATGATAAGTGTCAATGTCCAACTTATATTGAGGAGCTGAGGCCAGCAACTCAAGGCTTGATAAAGAGTCGGAATAGATGATAATATTATTCAAATTTTCAATCAAAGGTTGGTTTTGCTTAAGGTGTTCTAATGCCATGATTATGGCATTTTACTCAGCAGACATTATAGATAAATTATTAAACAATCTCTCGCCCATTGCAATTTTCAGGTGAGGAAGGAAAACACCACTTGCAACCTTTTCATTCATTTTTGACCCATCAACAAATATTTGGAAATGATTTTTATAGGGAATTGCATTAAGTTCTGCAAATTTTTTCTGGACAAAAGCAATGGGGGTCAAATCTTTATTCCATTTTGAAAATTCAGTATTTATTATGGGAAATGACCAATGCCATGGAGGGGATTGGGGGAAAGTAGGTGCAATAGACTTTGCTGGTACAGGGAACTTCTTTTGAATATTGGCATACTCATCTGCAATACCTCTATACATGGCTGGATTTCTTAACCAATTATGTAATGTGTGTGAGCTATTTGATTCAATTTTTGTAAGATGTTTTATCAAGAGAAAGCTACGTCTCTCCCTTATTGTTGTTAAACCATTCTCCGTAAGCAGAAACTTGGTGCTTGTGAGTTTCCTAAGACCAAATATGAGACGCATTATATCATTTTGTGTTGTTTCAATTTTTTGCATCTGGGTCTTTGAAATCCCATAAACTGCATCAAAGTTCTTCTTCTTCTTCTTCTATTTAACAGCAGGCGGGCTTTTCAGTAATACCATTTAGCCCTTTTCCTTTTGCTTCACTCTGTGGGCTACAGAGCTACTGGCTTGATTGCCTCATATTTATGAGATATTTTCAGATATCTTTCAGTAGATCTTTGTCTGATAAATTTTAGAAAGATTCTTATTGGGAAAGGGGGAAAGGATAGGATTAATCTTATTAAAATTAATATCTGATAGCCTCCATCGGTAAATATTTCTAATTAGGATTGGTCTCCCACTCGGCTGGTCAATATTTATAGTATTTTTTGCTATTTCATCAACCCGATGACTACCACTTATGCCAGAGTGGCTAGGAATGTACTGAAAATAAGTTTTTATGCAACTTGAAGCAAGATTATCAATAATACTGAGACAATGATAAGTGTCAATCTCCAACTTATATTGAGGAGCTGAGGCCAGCAACTCAAGGCTTGATAATGAGTCGGAATATACTATAATATTATTTGAATTTGCAATCAAAGGTTGGTTTCCTTAAGGTGTTCTAATGCCATGATTATGGCATTTAACTCAGCAAACATTATATATACATTATTATATAACCTCTCATCCAGTGCAATTTTAAGGTGGGAAAGAAAAACACCACTTGCAACCTTCTCATTCATTTTTGACCCATCAACAAATATTTGGAAGTAGTTTTTATAAGTAATTGTATTAAGTTCAGCAAATTTTTTCTGGACAAAAGCAATGGGGGTTAAATCTTTACTCCACTTTGAGAAATCAGTATTTATTATAGGAATTGACCAATTCCATTGAGGGGAATGGGGGAAAGTAGGTGGAATAGACTTTGCTGGTACAGGGAACTTCTTCTGAATATTGGCATACTCATCTGCAATGCCTCTATACATGGCAGGGTTTCTTAACCAATTATGTAGCGTGTGTGAGCTATTTGATTCAATTTTTGTAAGATGTTTTGTAAAGAGAAAGCTACGTCTCTCCCTGAATGTTGATAATCCACTCCCCATAAGCAGAAACTTGAGGCTTTTGGGTTTCCTAAGACCAAATATGAGACGTATTATATCATTTTGTATTGTTTTAATTTTCTGCATCTGGGTCTTTGCACATGCACCATAGACGATGAGCCCATAGTCAATATGGGGTTTTATATGTGATTTATAAAACTGGAGTAAGGTTTTCTTCTTACAGCCCCAGGGCGTGGAAAGAAGTCTTTTTAGTATATTTGTTTTTCTATAGCATTTTTTTTTATTGTGTTTGAAATGTGGATGTGACAATTAAGGTTTTACTCAAGCATGAAACCTAGGTAATTAATATGACTATCTTCTGGAATAGTTGTTCCATTTAGAGCTATTTTTACATTAACATGGTTCCGCTTTTGGTGAAATTGGATTATTTTTGACTTGGTAGGTGCAATGGGTAAATCTGAATGTTGTGAGAATTTTTCAAATTGGAAAAGTGACTTTCGCAGATTTGACTGTCCTATCTTAAAGGTTTTGCCAGGTGACCATAGCACCAGATCGTCAGCATATTGTAGATTTGTGTGGGGGAGGTTCATGTCCCAGAGATATAGGGCAAAAAGGAGGCAACTGAGGACTGCTCCCTGAGGTAGGCCTTTGGTTATTGTCTTTTGGGGTGAAGAGGCTGAACCAACGCAAACAATGAAACTTTGCACTTCTATGAAAGATTTTATAAAAGATACTAGCTTGGGGGGTAGTCCATGGTTTGCAAGTTTGTTTAAAAGGATTTGGTGGTTCACATTGTCATATGCCCCTTCAAAATCTATTTATTGCATTTGTTAGCAAAATGAAAGCATCTGTTGAGGAGTGGTATTTCCTGAATCCAGTTTGAGTGTGAGGGATCATATTATTTTTTTCAACAAACCAGAGGAGTCTGTAATATATCATTTTCTCAATTATTTTCCCCATCACAGGGGTAATCATTATGGGCCTATTGGACTCAGGGTTATCTTTGGGTTTATTTTTCTTTAGGATTGGTAGGAGGGACGAACATTTCCAATATTGGGGAACATAGAAGATGCTCAAGCGTGATTATAACAATTTAGCAGTTCCTGTTTGCATGAAGGGGGGAGATTCTTTATCCATGTAGGGTGTGTATTGTCATAGCTGCCGCTTGTTTTGGTCCTAATATAATGTATTGCATTATTCATTTCCTGGATTGAAAATGGACTAGTTATATACTCGGATCCTGGGCGTGGTTGGTAACTTGGGTTCATAGGAATTGGGGACATTTTGCTTCGATTATTTGATGTTAGCTTATTAACAAAAAGAGTTGCAAATAGCTTAGCTTTTTCATTATCATTGTCATAATGGGTATTATTATGAATAAGCTCATACAGGAGTGGGTTGGGGGAAGTCTTTTTCCCACAGATGTGGCTTGTTACTTTATGTGTAATTGGCTCATGTGTTTCTTTGGAGAGATTATTTGCAAAATTATTCCAGTATTTATATTTAGCATCTATTATAGTCCTTTTTAGATTAGATTCTGCTTGTAATTTATTTAAATATGTAGTAGGTGATGGTTTTTTTTATGAATACTGTCCTAGCTGCCTTTTTTATTGTCCATTTATTTAGGCACTCATTCGTCCACCATGCTTTAGGAATGTGTCTAGGGAATGTTTTCTAAGGTGTTGTCCTGGGGATAGCATGATTAGCTGTATTTATTAGTAAAGATGTGGCTTATCTGTTACTCTGTACACTCTGTAGTATCTCTGTACACTCTGTAGTTATCTGTTACTCTGTAGTATTTTGACATTTATTAGTAACAGATGTGGCTTATGACTTTATGTATAATTGGCCTTATGTGTCACTCTGGAGAGATTATTTGCAAAATTATTCCACTATTAATATTTAGCATCTATTATAGTCCTTTTTAGAATAGATTATTCTTGTTATTTTTTTAAATATGTAGTAGTTGATGGTTTTCTTATGAATGCTCTACTAGCTGCATTCTTTATTTTCCGCTTATTTTGGCACTCATTTGTCCACCATGCTTTGGGAAGGTTTTTTTAGGTGTTGTCCTGGGAATAGCTTGATTAGCTGTATTTATTAGCAAAGATGCTAAGACTTCAGCATGTGTGTCAACTGTTGTGTTTGAAATGCATGAATTTTGGGTGAAACTTGTAATTTCATCATTTAGCTTATTTTAGAACATAGACCAATTTGCTTTAGTGTTGATATATTTTGAGGTGTGTGATTGGGTTTCAGCAGGTTCATTTAGGGAGCAAATTATAGCAAAGTGGTCAGTTCATAGACTATCTATTTTATTTATACAAATTTTATTCAAAATATTTAACAACACAATTTGTAGGTGAATTGTAGAGAATCTGCCACTTTTGGGGTTGAAATATGTATTCAGGTTTGGAGGGGTAGCAACAGCTAATTCAATATTATTTGAAGTCATATGCTCAATCAATTTACCAGCTTTATTTGCTGGTTTATTCCCCCACAAAAGGCTGTGGGGATTGAAGTCTCTGCAAATAATGATTTTTTTTAACATATTAGAATTATTTATATAATCAAAGAAATCCATGGCATCTGTAGTTTTGCCATTAGGGTTATAAAAGCTTATTATGTAGGTTTTTGTATTATTCAGCCAAACACTGATACCAATTGCAACAACATCATTTGCAAAATCTGGAAAGTTGATGCCACAGAATTTTATATTATTTTTAACTATTAAAGCTACTCCACCTCCTTTTCTCTCTGATGATCTATCCTTTCTCAGGATAGTATATCCCAGAGACTTAATTTGTTGATTTTGAGTTAAATGAGTTTCCTGGAGGCAAGCAATATTAATGGAATTATTATTCATAAAAGATAGTAGTTCATTTAGCTTATTTTCGGTGAGTGATCTTACATTCCACTGGAGTATTGATATGTGTTGTTGATTTATTTTTCATATGACTGTGTATCAATGTTCAGCTTTAATAATAGTAAAGCAAGATCTTTTTTTGCTTGAATGAGCAAATCATCAGGGATGTAGATTTTTGCCAATTCTGCAATGATTTTTGTTTTCTGTAGTCGATGTATATTCATGGCCTGAACTGCATTACAGTTTAGAATGAATAAGCATATATTTGGGGATTGCATGTTTAGTTGTGCATCCTGTTTGTCGGTTAAGGGATTAATTCCTGGTAGTGTTTCTGGTTTGTTTCTTCTTGGGAAGGGGGGCCAGGCTGACCTCATCTCACTGGACAAGGAGGCTTGTTGACTTGGTGATTCCTTCTGATAGGGATGTGAGCTAGGGGGCATAGAGGATGGTGTTTTATACGGGGTACTTGATGCACTGGGGGAATTTGACTTGGGGGTTTTGGTTGGTTTCATTATGGGCTTTATTTGGTATTGTTGGGCAGCATTTGCTTCCATTGCAGCAAAGGGGTATGGAATGGCCTTCTCTGTTGCTATTTGGAGTGTTAGTGTTCTTTTCTTCTGTGCAGGGTATAGTGATTTATTGGTAGATTCATGTGGGCCTTTGCAATTCATACATGTAGGCTGAGTGTTGTTGCAAGTTGTCAACTCTTTAGGATGGAATGCTTTACAATTACTACACTCTAGGAGAATTTCATTGCATTTGTTTGTTGTGTGTCCCAGTTTGAGACACTTCTGACACTGGATAGTCTTTGGTTTGCATTCCTTGTACAGTTTCATTTTCCCAAATAGGAAAAACTTTTCTGGGATATTATTTTTTTCCTTCAGTGTAAATAAGAAGGATCTACTTGTTTTTAGGCCATTAGAGTTAGGTTTACCAAGTTGGGTAACATCTTTAACTGGGATTGTGTTGCCAGCCCTATCTGAGAGCCGTTCTTTTAACTCCTGAATGGGTATTTCTGGGGGAATATTATAAACTACTATTTTTGTTGGTGATTATTTTGGGTTCCATTTAGATGCATTAATTAGGGTATTCAGAGAGGATTTTAGATTAATTATTGTGTCTGCTGATTTCTGATCTTGGACAGCTATTAGCAGAGGTCCATCACGGTGAATATTAAGGGAGAACATTGATTTTAGCAATTTGAAAATTGCAGTAATCTTTTTTATTTCAAAGGGGGTAAAAGGAGTAATTTTAAGGTAAGTTCCTAAGTTTTGGGATGGAGGATCTTGGGCAGGGAGAGGGGAAATGCTTTTGATTGGGGAGATTTTTTTCCTTTTTTAGAGCTTCTAGAAAGGACCTCTTGAAACCCATTATCATCATTTATACTGACATTAGCCCCTACACTAATCATTGTCCTATTCTCAGAATTGGAGCTATCATGTGAACTTTGTGATAGTCTGCTTGACCAGCCAATATGGGTATCAGTTTCACTGGTATTTAGGGTCGGATCTGGGGGGAGTTTTTTTTTGGAGGACTTCTAAGCATTGCCTATTGGAATAAGCTTTAAACTAAAACAAGAAAGGATATTACAATTATAACAAACCGCCTGCACTCTACTGTGGGGAAAATTTCAGGATCAAAAGAAACACCACAGTATGGCCCTGAGGAGGATTTGAGCACAATTGGTTCAGTACAACTACTGATTAAATGAGATAATAATTCACAAGAAATTTATTTTAAATTTCTTAAAATGTTGCTGCTGAGAAATTTAGCAAAAAGCAGGAGAAGTTCAACTTCTTCACTGATTGCATTGTTCCACTGTGGAATTTACTCAGCTAATCTATTCTGTCAGCCAATACACCAGGCCAGCAATACATCTAGTGACACCTGACAATGAAACCAAACTGTCCTGTATGTATGTAAATAGTGATGATCCACTCATGAACTGTGACATGAATATTGAGTCAATATTACCTGGCAACATCTACAGGTTCTTCAACCTTAGTTGTTAGAAGATGTAATTTAAGGTAAAGGAATAGGATTGTTAAAAAACAGAATTGTTGTTCCTAGTTTACAGTTGCTTTTCCTCAGAAGGAAACATAACAAATTCTGAAAACAATTTTTAGAAATTCTAAAATACAGTGCTTAGTTAGGTCATTCTTAAAACTATTATATTTTACTTTACTTCTGCTTCCCATCAATGTGCAAAGATAAAGTTCCATTTATATATTTTATATACATTTTGTTGTACATAACTCTTTCCTCCAAATAGACTTAACAGCAAAGAAGTGACACTAACACAATATAGAAATGGGAAAATGTACAGAGAGTAGTAAACATAAATCAAGCTATATATTTATCAATAGGCCCACTAAGCCTGTGCCTAGGGATGCACGATAAATTATCATTGAGTGATATTTTTTAAAACAAAAACTGGACTGATGTGATTTAAGCTCAAAGTCCCAGGTGTACTCTGCTGCTGTACTGCCTATTCATAGAAATGTGACTTTAAAACAATACAGGAAATACATGGCCACTTATAAACTGTCAGATGTCTCCAAAGAATGGGAGCTGAGAGTTGGATATCACCTCTCTTTTTCATTACTTTTGGCTCATCAGTTGTATTCAAGAAGTCATTCCACTATCACTGAATTTTCAAGGATTTCCCTAATAATCTGGCAAGAACAGAACAGCAAGAATTCTTGGGCTAAAAGCATTAAATCTAGCCTTGTAAATATCTGTACGCTAGGGGGTTGAGGTTAAAGTAAAGCAAAATCCTTTGGTAAAGTTCTACCAAATCATATTATGGACTTACGCATAAAGTGAATATACCACTGGATGCTTTTTTTATGCTGATTACTAATATAATAATAATTTATCTTAGACATGACTTTTGGCCCCCCCCCCCCCTATATATGCCAATTCAGGGGATATTGTTATACATCAGGGGGAGTGGGGGTAAAGTTTAAAGTTACCTCCCATTAACATCAGAAACAAAATTTGCCCCCACCCCTCTTAATGTAGAAATATATACCCTGAATTGGCATATATAGGGGGGGCTGAAATTCATTTCCGATAGAAATGATTATTATATTCGTAATCAGCATAAAAAAGGCATCAAGTGGTATATTCACTTTATGCGTAAGTCAATAATATGATTTGGTAGAAATTTACCAATGCTTTTAGGAATGAGATAAGCAAGGACTTAAGAATTTTTGAAGTTGTTCTCATAGTTTTAAAGTGTTTCTTCCTTAGGTGTACTGATTATAAACTAGGCTAGGACTGAACTGTTGAATAAAACTAATAAGAGTCTTGAATTGTTAGATAAGACAATTTTAAATAGGCTAGCCTATTGTTAGAACTAGGTCTATTAGATAAAATAATTTTTAATAATATACAATAATAAAAAAGTAAGACCTATATCTGGAACATTTGGGGGGGGGGGGTCATCAGAAAAGCAGCCATGATATTTAGGCCTAGCCAACAAATAGCATAAAATAAGGAATCTAATGGAATAAATTGTACTTTATTAATACACTTCCTTACTGACAGTAAAACCACAACCCTGATAACCAAGTCAGTGTCCTTTGGAGAGGAAGAGGGAAGTAGCCTACTTCAAAATTCCTTGCCATGGGATCATAAAAGGCTCCAGATTCAATAGCCTACTGAGTTTTGCCCCACACCCCAGCTCAACTGTTTTTCTAGATATACAATACTTTCCGTATCTAGAATTTAAATCACTACAACTTGCCCTACCAAACTAGGGAAATCCCTGGCACTAAGAATTAAGCATGGACTTTACTCATAGCCAAGGCACACAGCCATCAAGAATTAAGAGCTTGATATGCAACTCTGAAAACTACACTTACTGTGGCGACATTTTCTTGGACTGAACAGCAACCAAAAAGCTGTAACCAAGGCTCAAAATAAGTTTTATTGCCAGTATCCATTTGTTTGGTACAACAGATTATTTTGCTGGACTTCTTCTATCGTACAGTGTTATCGGCGAATAGAATTACGCAGTACTCACGCAGACCAATTTCTTCTCGTTTTTCGGAATACGCGATACAAAATTATTATTATTTATTTAGTACTAAAAGAAAAGAATTACAAAACTTAAACTAATTATTAAGCCCAAAACAGCCTAGTGTTTTCATGTAGACTTTCGCTCCTAAAATAAGGTTTTATAGGTCTCCTAGGGGTAAACCACAGACGAAAAGTATATGTTACAGATGTGAAAGTATCTATTTTCCAATGTTAAAAAAAGCGTTGGGTAATCCGTTGCCTTTTTGCTATATATGATAAAGCTACTACGAGCTAGAAGCCTGAGTACATACCCTAATGCCATGGCAATTTATTGGCAGCGTGCCACTGGTGAAAGAATTCCCGGCGTGGAGAAAAATTTGGCGGTGCACGATTGCACGGGCGTGCCGTCGGTACCATCGGTGCGGTGGGACGCCACCGGTCTGTCTATATTTAGCATTGTGTTTATGCAGCGATAGGTTTATTTTGGAATGGTAAGTAGGCTAGTGGGCCAATTAACTATACAAAAGTCTATCAATAGATAGATAGATAGATAGATAGATCGTGTATTTCCAAAGCCCAAGAGCTTGGAAATATACACACAAAAATTTATGAAAAATAAAGAAATCCCAACTGAACAAATTACGAAACACACATTAACATGATGCATAGCAAAAAATACCTTATGGTAATTTATCGAGAAAATAAATGCAATTCCGTATAATTAATAATAATTAATTATAAAAACTTTCCCTTTTTTCTAATCCCTTCTCTATGTACGCACCAATACGAAATATTGTGGTTGGATTACTTTTTTGTAAAATACCAGGAAGCAGCAAAACAATCCCATGTAAGTAAATTTCCTTTAAATCAGAGAGCACCGGGCACTTTCGGAGAAAATGGTCCAAATCCTCGTCGTCGTCTCTACAAAGAGGACACACATACCGACTATCAGGTTGTACTATCCCCCTGTCGAACACCATTTGCCTGCTTTGGATTGGAAGGCAATTCATCCTAATCTGAATCCATCGACATAACATCATAGCCGGTAAATTAAATTTAAAATAAATTTTCCCTCCAAAACTAGGTTTAACCTGATTATAATGATTCAATGTAGTGGAATTTAAAACTATCCCTTGCCAATACTGAATTTCATGACCCTCTAAGATAAATCTTACCTGGCTGACTAAATTTGTTGGTAGATCACGGGAACCAAGACCATCATTCCATAAGTAAGACATTCCCACTCTTTCTAGTAATCACTTTATTTGAGACCTCCATAACGTTTTCAAACCTTTATTCAACATCTAACAAAATGCAGCTCGTTCAACTTCGTCTTCGTAGCACCTAATGATTTTCAACCGAAATCAAAGCATCAACATAGACCAACATAGCTTTAGAGAGAACAGGCCAATATCACATTTCAGAATCTGTGAATGAGCTGTGTGATCTAATCCAAACAGTCTTTTATAATACTGGAGCTGGAGGAACTCCAACTTCTGTGCCGCTTCTCCGCCCCAAATCTCTGCTCCATATTCTATTACTGGTACAGTTTTTGTATTAAATATTTTTTTATGCATTTTTAGGTTTTTATTTCCCATTATCGTCGGATTTCTAAAAATTGCAGACATGGCCACTTTGCCTCTATTGATTATTTCATCAACATGACTCTTTAAACTTCCATTTTCCGATGAAACAAATCCTAAATATTTTATTCTTTTACTTTCATTCAGTTCCTTATTATCAAATTTAAATCTATAATTATCTTCGCCACTTGCTTTCCTTTTTTTAAAAATAACAACTTCACTCTTTTCAACATTCAGCCTTAATTTTTTCATCTGCAAATATTCTTCTATAAGACTCAGAAGCGTCTACAGATCTTGCGGTGTACTAGCCACCAAAGAAATATCATCTGCAAATAATAAAAGTGATAGTTTATGGGTCCCTAGACTAACTTTTGGAGCCCATCTATTCTCTAGAAAATCAAACAACATCATTTATAAAAATATTAAACAATTTAGGAGAAAGAGTGCTGCCTTGTTTTACTTCCAGCTTAATATTAAAAAGCCTAGAAAACCTGTTACCAACTAACACGATTCCACTCACACAAATATTCATATTCACTATCAATCTCACAAACAAATGAGGGAGGCCAATTGTAAACAGGGCATCCTTCATTAGTTCTCTGTCGACACTGTCGAACGCCTTGTGGAGTTCCAGAAATCCCACATAAAGACAAGTTTTTCCCTTTCCATATTTATCAATTAATGCCTTTAAAGTAAATATTGTATCTACCGTCCCGTACCCTATCCTAAGACCCCCTTGTTCTTCTTGTATTATATTATTTTTATTAAACCATTTAGAAAGCCTGGTATGAAGCAATTTCTCCATTACCTTACTTAAAACAGGGAAACGCGCTATTAAACGATAATTCATGTGCAACTTAATGTTTCCTCTCTTAAAAAGCGGAATAAGCAATGATCTCTTCCATTCATTTCGCCATTGTCCTGAAGTTAACACCTTATTACAAAGAAAAACAATTATCGACACAGAAATTGAAAGAAAATTCTTAAATAACGTTATTGGTACACCATCAATACCCGCAGCCAAACCTCCATTTAAATTCTTGAATACAAACTTAATCTCATCATTACTCACTTCTCCTAAGCTTTCTAGGTAATCAGGTCATGAATTGGCGTCTGGAGCCACCTGGGTATTTCCTTTCTCATTTCCAATATCATTCATTATATAACCCCAAAACTTCTTAAAATCTTAATTTCTGAAATCATCTGCAGTATCCAGTTTCTTCTTATTCTCAAACACTTTTTTTTCTTTTTTATTGACCTTTTATAATCTCTTATTTTATCTTTATATCCGGCTAATCTTAAACTTTGATCTTCAGCTCTATCACATTCTTTTAAATGACTCATTAACCTTATATTTCCAAATATTATATGAATGATTTACTACCCTTTAAAGTTGTGCCCCCCCCTACCAAGGGAAAAATTCCAGCGTATTTCCGGGTGTGTAAGTTATATAAAACCACCATAAAGCCATTCCTTAAAATAAAAGTCTGGCTCAATGAAGATATATACTATTAATGAAATATGTAGAGGGGTAAGCCATTCTATACCCTTCAGAAGGGTAAGCCGTCCTAGGAATACGCTGCTGGGTTACCCTTACCGTCTTTCTCCTGAAACACAGTCGACCCATTTTTAAAATTTTGTAGCCGACACAAAAAAGGGCAAACTTTATCTGCTAGTAGTAAGGTCAAATTTTAGCTACTGCGTATAACTTTTTTACCGACACACGCTATATCCAGGGGTCGGCCGTGACAAGGTGTACGAAAAAAGTTACTTTAGTTACTTGAGGACACCAAGTGACAAAAAGTGACACAAAGTGACTGCTCAGAAGCCGTCAGAGCATAGTCAGATGGATTACAAGGATCAAAATTACTACCGTAAGATCATCACAGGCCTATGAGAGCCCGAGAAGTTACAGACAGAAAGGCTGAAATGCTTATGTTTTTCTTAAACTGATTTTATTTACCTACACAAAACGAAAACTTCGATAAATGTACGACTTCGATTATGGCACTAGGAACGAAAACTGATTTATTGAAAAAGAAGCGTCCGCCACGACTAGGTATAAGCAATCACTAGATGTTGCGTCATCACTTCTTTGACTTTTCCGAAAGGCGATCAATTAGTTCGGATTTCCTCTTCAGAACAAGTACTTCGAACGTTCCAGCATCATCTACCCTTTCCCTTTCTTTGGAGCGAGCTTTTAATGCTGCTTCCAGCATACTTTGAGCAAGACCAATGTTCAGGAAGTCCTTCTCTTCCACAGCTTTCTTCAACCGCTCCCCTGCCTCTCTCAGAAGGGTATCGCCTATTTCCTTCTGCTTAACCAACTCTTTTTTTTTCGTACAATGTTTGACTCTGTGACCGCTATTTTCTGCTTCTTCCGCGCCATCTCCTGGATTTCTTGTTCAGCATCTTCCTTCTCAGCTTCAAGCTTATCTCTCTCTGATTCTTCCTCTCTTTGTTCAATAAGGAATAGTTCATAGCTGGATCTAGCCGATCTACCCAGACAAAGCCGCTTCTTTGTGATCAGCACACGTTCTGGTCTGTTCTCGTAGTCGCAAAGTGCATTCGCAGCAAAAGCCTTAGCTTTCAGTGTCCGCTCTTCTGTACACGCTTGAAGGCTAGTTATCAGCAGAGCTGACAAAGAAAATCCTCTCTCTACGTTTGCACATCCAAGACAGAGTGACAGAGCTGCCCGGACGATCTGACCTAAGGCCTGATATTTGGCTTCACCAAATGGCGTCTTCAGTTCCAGGATCTTTTGCCTATAGCTGTCGATTCGAGTACTCTCCGTGGGTGGTGACACAGGATCTGACTGTAATAACAACCATTCTCCCTGGACTTGATCGATATCCGTCTCAAATGGAAGTTCTCTCGCGATGTGGAAGATATCACTACAACTCGTTCTTTGGCAATCTGGACCGGGAGGGCTTAGGCAGGCAAGGCTTCGAAAAAACTCGTTATTAACAGGGCATTTTGTCAGCAGGTAATGTACAGCAGCTTTGATATATATTCTAATTCTCAGAAAATTTTTTTTCCGGTCTTTCAGAATAACGAATCCAATCTAAGAATCCAGAATGTAAGAATCCAGGGCATCCAGGACCCTTTCATTACACAAGGGTTGCTGTAGGTAAACATCCGCAATACTAACTAAGCCTTCAAAACCATCAAGGACCCAGAGATTGGCATCATCAACCGGCACAATCTGCCCCAAAAGAACTGTGCATAAACGTCTCAGCTCAAAGTGTACCACATGAATTAACGGCTCCTGTCGTTGAAATACACCGGTAAAAGTGGCGAAAGTTGCTGCAGCGCTTAATATAAACTCAATTTCGGCTTTCATTGTTTGCTTTTTTAGCCATTTTACAATTTTCAAATATTTTGCATTTGACATTAGGTACTCCAGACAATTTTCTTTGGCACAAATTCTAAGAAATATTTTATCAAATATTTTGTCAAGGCAACTGTTCCATCAAGTGGCTTGCTGCTTCCCCTATGGTGAGCCATCTCGTGGGGATGTGCTTCATAAACTTACACTGAGGAACTTTAACTTTCAGTTGGCACTGGTTGAAATCGTCAGAACGAGCTGGCCATCTCGTGAAAAAGTGGTAAACAGCAATGATCATATCAGAGCACTCCTCCCCGAGTTCTTGCAGCCCTTTCAGGAATGCATTATGCACTGCATTTATGTTGCAGGTTCCCATATTCAATAAGTCTTTTGAATACTTTTTTTTCTTTTCTGAGTCTAAGATGGGCCATACTTTTTTATTGACAGCTGGACCATCACTTGCAAGCATCAGCAATCTCTCAAGTGAAAGTTCTTCATCTTCGATACTCTGCAGGATTTTCTTACTCAGATTTTCACTGGTTGCATGTCCCATATAATATGTCCGAAGATTCCGACTAGCCACTTGTTTCCGCTCTTTTGACCAATATCGAACTCTTATTTGAAGCTTCTCTACCCCGCCATTGTTCGCTGTTTCATCATATTCCAGCACAAAGTCAGATTTCTGTATGTTTTCAACTAGAATTTCTCGAAAGTACGGATAAATAGCCTACGTCAACAAGCATGTAATTTTTTTAGCATTTAACGACAAGCCTTCTGGTACAGCATCAGGGAACATTGTTCGGAACACCTCGGCAATATGATCACATGAAGCTGCAGCAAAAGAACTAGCAATAGTCTTTAAAACCCAAACTATCTCCGCACTTGACAATGCATCTTGCTCGCGGAGTATTTCCAGATTCTTTTATGGTACGCTATCGTCACTCTGTGAGTTTGGGTTGTTTCTGGTTGGAGCTGATATAGCGAGTCTCAACTGACGCTAGTTTAACATGACAGAAGCATTCTTTTTGTGATTTTGTGCGGCTGCATATTGAAGAAGGGCCTCGAACCCTTTCTGGCAGCTGAGTGTCTTTTTACAAACTTTACAATAGAACGAGCTCTCCAAAGCTCTCCAAGAATTTTGTCTTGCCCATTATTTTACAGCGACCTGAAATAAGAATGGGTTTTAGGACGAAATTCGAAAACATATAAAGCTAATACAAATACAAACTGACAAAACCCATGAAAACACGAATTTAATCTTACATTTTGACGTCCTCAGATCTGTGGGCATGCATGCCTTTTGCAGGAAATGGTCTAAAATCAAAGAAACTGGCTAACACTGAAAACATACAGAAGGAATCTCGGCCTAGCTTGTCCATTTGCTAAGCAGCCAGGCAAGAAAGGATACTAAGTAAACCAAGGGCCTAAAAGAACCATAGGCATTTATGGTACAGTAGAACTAATTCAATCTATCATCTTATCTGCAAAAGCCTAGATCTTTACACACACACACTAACCACGTTTATCACAGCCATATACATTGTGCATCTTGAAATACAGTCCAAACTATAAAAAAGACTTACCTTTTTTATGAATTATGCCACAGTCGACAGTCAACTACAACAAACTGTTTCACTAAAAAATTAGGTCCGAAACAACAAAAAAAGTGACTTTAGTGACAAAATGACGGAAATAGTGACAAAAAGTGACAGGTCCCAAAAAAGTGACAAAAAGTGACTGCGGCCGATCCTTGTATATCTATATATATATTTACATATATGAATGTTTATTGAAGTAGATTTATTAAAATCTAAACGAAGTTGTATCATATATACAGCTTTGACAACAATATATAAATCAAAACAATTTTATTTATAAGGATTCTAAATATGTAATATTCATTAAATTTCTTTCTTATAATAAGAAAATATTCATGTAAAGTTAATCTAAGAATTCTAGCATAGAATATCACAATTCTTGATGGTAGTCGAGAAAACTATTGGGGCTAGATACCTTGGTTTCAATGAGCATGATACACAATAATGTATACGTGTGCATATATATATATATATATATATATATATATATATATATATATATATATATATATATATATATATATATATATATATATATATATATATATATATATATATATATATATATATATATATATATATATATATATATATATATATATATATATATATATATAATTACATATATGCATATATATACGTATTATAGTCATTGTATAGGCAAGTCATTGTTTTGTGACTTTACTTTAAGATTTAATTACACTTAGAACTACGATGGCTGAAAGTGAAAAAATTATTTTAAATCCGTTACTGAATTGTGTAACGAGAGCACTAACAGATGGAATAAAATTGGAGTGTATCGTAAAAGCGTGTGTTGCTTTCTATACACATGAAGATTTTATAAAGGCAAAGCGAATCCTTCATACTGAATTGAATATTACGAATCGTCTTGTTATCTACTCTAAAGATGCAGACAATATCATTGAAATATGCAAAATTCTAGTTTCAGCGGCGAAAAATAATGTGAGCATGCCAAAATTTGTCATCTTTAACCCCTGCTCGGTTCCGGTCATCGAAGATGCGGTGAATGCAACAGTTACTGCCAAAGTAAATGAACTCTCTCGGAAGCTTGATCATTTTTTGGCCACCCAGTCCACTCCAGCCACCAGTATTTTCACAAGCAGTCGAAGTGCACCTGAGACGTCCAAGCCCGGAAACTCTACCTATTCTGTTGTCTTGAAAAATCCCCCTATGGAGCTACCTGGCCCAAATGACCGGAAAGCTTTCATAGACAGTTTCTGTGACAATACAAATAACATTAGTGAACTTTGCAAATCTCCAAACAAATGGAAGTTAGTGGTCAGGTCGAAAGCTGCAGCAGCGAAAATCATTGAGAAAACGAAATCTTCCAAGCCCGATCTCAAAATTACTGTTCGAGAACCCCTGCACATAGCTGTGCTTCGAAATGCCCCTGAGGATATAAACTGTGAAGGACTAAAAAATCTAATCCCGAATAGTACGACGACTGATCAGTGCGGAAAATCCCGTTCTTGCAAAGTGTATTTTAACACTCTTAGTGAGCTCCAACAATTTCTGAGTGTTTCGATGATTATCGGCTATGAACGTCTACCTGCTAATCAGTTTAAGTTCTTGCCAAGACGATGCTACAACTTTCAAAAAATCGGTCATCTCGCTTCCCAGTGTACGGCTGAACCTGTATGCTCTAGATTAGCCTCAAGTGAACATCTTTCTACGCGAGATGAACAATGCAGACAGCCAACATTCTGCGTTGAATGCAAAATCGGCAGTCACACGTGTTACAGTGTAAAATGTCCCACAAATAGTAATCCACAAAAGAAATGACTTCTGAATCTTATGCAGATAAATGTTTATCGTGGAACATTAATGGCTCGTTCACGAATAAAATTCCGATCTTAGATGTTGTTTTTGAGCAAAATGAAGTTGTCTGTTTACAAGAACATTTCGTCACAAGCCGCAGTAAAAGTATTCTTAGTTTTAATAGTTCAGCATCGGTCTATTCAGTTTCAGTGAAGCAGCTAAGTGGAAAAGGGCGACCCTCCGGTGGTATTGCCACTTTTGTTCGTTCGACTCTAAGATCTAGTGTATTTGAAGTCAATGATAATTTTCTGGCGATTCGTGTTGAGGGCTGTGTTTTTATTAATGTATATTTGCCAACAAATTACCATGATGAGCGTTCGGAGCGTGCTTTTACTTATTCTAGTGATAAACTCGGCCAGTGTATTAACCGTATTAGATCCTTAAGCCTTGAATGCATACTAGTTGGTGACTTCAATTGCGACTTGAATGAACCGCTCTTATCTAGGTCTTTACGTTCTACGTTCTTGCTTAGTATTTTTGGAGACCAGTTTGACCTCAAGTGCAAAGATTTAAATTTTACACTTTGTACACACCTCAATGTCCACATCAGATCTCGATCACGTTGTTGCGTCCGCAAATCTCAGGATTTCGCCTGTCAAGGTTGTGCTTGATTTTCAGCTGTCTGATCACTTACCAATACAGTTCTCAGCCGATATTCCTTGCCAAAGCTCAGATACACAAACTCAAACAACTTCAAAAACACCTCCTAGGTCTCGCCATGATTGGCGTAAAATTAACTCTGTTTTATTTCAAGAGGAAGCCGCCAGAGTCCTTAGTAAGATCCGTGTCCCTTTCCATCTTCTCTCTGGATTAACTGCTCTTTCAAGGGAGGAAACACAACTATCAGTTGACTTTTATTGCGCAGAAATTGGCCAGGCCCTTCGCCGTGCTGAAAAAGCTGCCGTCCCACTAAGTAGACCCCGTCATCATACCCTTCCAGGCTGGTCTGAAAATCCAGAGTTACTGGATACCCATTCTAAGTCTAAATTTTGGCTTCAAATTTGGGTTTCTTGTGGACGACCCCGTTCGGGTGTAGTCAATTCAATCCGCCTGCTCACAAAAAGAAAATTCTTAAAGGAGCTAAAAGCTCACAGAACAAAGATGATTGATATCGAATCACGGGCCAAAATTAATCCTTCTCTCCTTTGGCGTTTTCTTTCCTCTAAAAGCAATGAGTCTTTATCCGCATCTGCTATCCCTGATTCTGAATGGTACGCATATTATGGGTCAGAATTTTCGCCTCCTGACCCAGCCCTCAACGAAAGATACGAAGCTGAGTCGGACGACTTCTTAGATAGTTGTCCTCGGAGTGATTATCTTGTAACGGAGGGAGCTGTATGTAGGGCCATCTCTCACCTAAAACCGAAACAATCTTTTGGGATTGACGGGATCAGTGCACTCCATCTAAAAAGTGGTGGGCCCGCTCTCATTAGTCATGTAACGCTCCTAATGCAGATTATCCTCATTCAGGGTATTGTCCCAACCACTTTCTCAATTGGAGATCTTACGTCAGTTCCTAAAAAAGGAAAAGTTACCATGCAATGCTCCTCTTTCCGTCCAATCACGGTTGCTACCACTCTCTGCAAGTTATTTGAACTTTTATTCGTAGATGAGTTTGAAAAACTGTGTTGTAGTCCATCAAGACAATTTCGAGACACGACAAAACACTACTGAAATATTCTAACTCTTGCATTTCAACGAAAGAAATTCAAAATAAACTTTGAAAAATTAAAAGAATGTAACTGTGATAAGGTAAATCATGACAAAACACTACCGAAATATTCCATCTCTTGCATTTCAACCAAAGAAATCCAAAATGAAATGTGAAAAATCAAGAAAATATAACTGTGACAAGTTAAACCACGGAAAAACACTACTGAAATAATCCAACTCTTGCATTTCAACGAAAGTAATCCAAATGAACTTTGAAAAATCAAGAAAATGTAACTGTGTCAAGGCAAAGCACAACAAAACACATTTCAACGAAAGAAATCCAAAATGAACTTTTAAAAATCAAGAGAATGTAACTCTGACAAGGTAAACCACGACAAAAAACTACTGAAATCTTCCAACTCTTGCATTGCAATGAAAGAAATCCAAAATGAACTTTGAAAAATCAAGAGAATGTAACTGTGACAAGGTAAACCACTACAAAACACTACTGAAATGTTCAAACTCTTGCATTTCAATGAAAGAAATCCAAAAAGAGCTTTGAAAAATCGAGAGAATGTAACTGTGACAAGGTAAAGCACAACAAAACACTACTGAAATATTCCAACTCTTGCATTTCAATGAAAGAAATTCCAAAATGAACGTTGAAAAATCAAGAGAATGTAACTGTGACAAGGTAAACCACGACAAAACACTACTTAAATATTCCAACTCTTGCATTTCAATGAAAGAAATCCAAAATAAAATTTGAAAAATCGAGAGAATGTAACCGTAATAAGGTAGAGTACTGCAAAACACTACTGAAATATTCCAACTATTCCATTTTAAAGAAAGATATCCAAATGAACTTTGTATAATCAAGAAAATGTAACTGTGTCAAGATAAAGCACAACAAAACACATTTCAACGAAAAAAAAATACAAAATGAACTTTGAAAAATCAAGAGAATGTAACTGTGACACGATAAACCACGACAAAACACTACTGAAATATTCCAACTCTTGCATTTCAACGAAAGAAATCCAAAAATGAACTGTGAAAAATAAAGAGAATGTAACTGTGACAAGGTAAACCACGATAAAACACTACTGAAATATACCAACTCTTGCATTTCACGAAAGAAATTCAAAATGAACTTTGAAAAATCAAGAGAATGTAACTGTGACAAGGTAAACCACGACAAAACACTACTGAAGTATTCCAAATCTTGCATTTCAACGAAAGAAATTCAAAATGAACTTTGAAAAATCAAGAGAATGTAACTGTAACAAGGTAAACAACGACAAGACACTACTGAAATATTCCAACTCTTGCATTTCAACGAAAGAAATTCAAAATGAAATTTGAAAAAACAAGAGAATGTAACTGTGACTAGGTAAACCATGACAAAACACTACTGAAATATTCCAACTCTTGCATTTCAATGAAAGAAATCCAAAATGAACTTTGAAAAATCAAGAGAATGTAACTGTGACAAGGTAAACCACGACAAAACCTGAAATATTACACCTCTTGCATTTCCATCAAAAAAATCCAAATTGAACTTTGAAAATCCAAGAAAATGTCACTGTTACAAGGTAAACCATAACAAAACACTACTGAAATATTCAAACTCTCGAATTTCAACGATAGAAATACAAAATGAACTTTGAAAAATCATGAGAATGTAACTGCGACAAGGTAAACCATGACAAAACACTACCGAAATAATCCATCTCTTGCATTTCAACTAAAGAAATCCAAAAATGAACTGTGAAAAATCAAGAGAATGTAACTGTGACAAATTAAACCACGACAAAACACTACTGAAATATTCCAACTCTTGCATTTCACGAAAGAAATTCAAAATGAACTTTGAAAAATCAAGAGAATGTAACTGTGACAAGGTAAACCACGATAAAACACTACTGAAATATTCCAACTCTTGCAATTCACGAAAAAAATTTAAAATGAACTTTGAAAAATCAAGAGAATGTAACTGTGACAAGATAAACCACAACAAAACACTACTGAAATATTCTAACTCTTGCATTTCAACGAAAGAAATCCAAAATGAACTTTGAAAAATCAAGAAAATGTAACTATGACAAGTTAAACCACGACAAGACACTACTGAAATATTCCAACTCTTGCATTTCAATGAAAGAAATCCAAAATGAACTTTGAAAATCAAGAGACTGTAACTGTGACAAGGTAAACCACGACAAAATACTACTGAAATAATCCAACTCTTGCATTTCAATGAAAGAAATCGAAAATAACTTTGAAAAATCAAGAGAATGTAACTGTGAAATGGTAAACCACGACAAAACACTACTACAAAATCCAACTCTTACATTTCAATGAAAGAAATTCAAATAAACTTTGAAAAATCGACAGAATTTAACTGTGACAAGGTAAACCACGATAAAACACTACTGAAATATTCCAACTCTTGCATTTCAAGAAAAGAAATTAAAAATGAACTTTGAAACATTAAGAGAATGTAACTGCGACAAGGTAAACCATGACAAAACACTACTGAAATATTCCAACTCTTGCATTTCAACGAACAAAATCAAAAATGAACTTTGAAAAATCAAGAGAATGTAAGTGTGACAAGGTAAACCACGACAAAACCCGACTGAAATAATCCAACTCTTGCATTTTAATGAAAGAAATTCAAAATGAACTTTGAAAAATCAAGAGAATGTAACTGTTACAAGGTAAACCACGACAAAACACTACTGAAATATTCCAACTCTTGCATTTCAACGAAAGAAATCCAAAATGAACTTTGAAAAATCAAGAGAATGTAACTGTGACAAGGTAAACCACAACAAAACACTACTGAAATATTCCAACTCTTGCATTTCAACGCAAGAAATTCAAAATGAACTTTGAAAATAAAGAGAATGTAATTGTGACAAGGTAAACCACAACAAAACACTACTGAAATACTCCAACTCATGCATTTCAACGAAAGAAATTCAAAATTAACTTTGAAAAATTAAGAGAATGTAACTTTGACAAGGTAAACCATGACAAAACACTACTGAAATATTCCAACTCTTGCATTTCAACAAAAGAAATCCAAAATGAACTTTTAAAAATCAAGAGAATATAACTGTGACATAGTAAACCATGACAAAACACTAATGTTGGGAGGGGGAGTCAAAATTTGGGGGGATGGGGCCCTTTTGTGTCTCAAAATGCGCAAACTAAAAAGCATTAAAAATGGGGGGCAAAAAAAGTTGGGGGGCGGGGGGGGCATTTTGGGACCGGGGGCCTTTGGAGGTCGGGGGGTTCCTTCGGGGTTGGGGTAGGGGGGTAGAAGCCCTTTGGGGTTGTGGTAGGGGGGTTGTTGGGGTAGGAGACCTCACAACACTGTTCAAATGGAACTTGTGTATTATAACGACCACAGAGTTTCACCCTCAAATCCTCTTCTAAATCATCTTCTAAAATCATCTTCTAAAATGCCTCGAACGGTTTCGCTTAAATCATCTTCTAAAATGTCTCAAAATTGTTTCGCCCAAATAATCCCTAAATGTAATTTCTGCGTGTTCCTTTTGTTTTGTCATCCCTGCGCTGTCACATTTGAAATTCCTAGGAAACCCTTTTCCGCGTTAATCTCTTCATCTCTAAGATGTTCTTGGTTACACTAGTATGGCTTTGATAGAATATCAATTTATCGCTAAGTCTAATGACCTGAGAAGCCGTATTTAAAAATGCAATATTAATTTATCTCGTTAGAGTCCCGCATAATTCCTAGGAAACAAGTGATGTCATTTCTAATTCCCTTTCGTGAATCAATAATTCCCCTTAGAAAAAACAAATAAATTCCCCTTTCTTGAATCAATAATTCCCCTTAGAAACAACAAATTAATTTCCCTTTCGTGAATCAATACATTCTCCCCACTGATTATGTAAATCAAGTTCTCGGAAATTCACTTCCCCCTCGAGTCCTAGATCAAAACATTCTCCCCACCGTCAATGCGCATGTGCATACTTCGCCCGGAGACAATTCTCCTGGACGAACACCAACAAATCAATTGACCTTGAAAGCGCATGTACAAACTTCGCCCCGGAGACAATTCTCCTGGACGAACATCAACAAATCATGCAAACTTAGCCCTGAGACAATTCTCCTGGACGAACACCAACAAATCAATTGACCTTGACAGGTTAATGCGCATGTGCAAACTTCGCCCGGAGACAATTCTCCTGGACGAACACGAACAAATCATGCAAACTTTGCCCAGAGACAATTCTCCTGGACAAACACCAACAAATCAATTTCTCGGAAATCCATTTCCCCTAGGGATTCTATGCCCATATATGGTGTTCGTTCCGGAACTCATGAGGTTAGGTTAGGCTACGCAATCAATTTCTCGGAAATCCATTTCCCCTAGGGAGTCTATGCCCATATATGGTGTTCGTACGGAAACTCAATTGCAGATGGCAGCACATGTGTTCGTAACGGACCTCCTGATAGGTCCCTAGTCCTGTCGTGGTATAGCTTTGAAACTTTAAAGGCATGTTGAGAGATATTGAAAAAAGAAACTGAGGGCAGCCCGCCCTCCCTTCTTGCCCTTTCAGATATTACCTTTAACACTGATAAAAATCTTAAAAGCTTCCAGGGCAGCCCCCGTGGCTGCCATGGCCCCTTAGCATAGGCCAAGCATAGAATGTTTATAGTATATATTATTATATTCTTATTTATTCATGTTTATTCTAAATGAAGGGAGATGATAGATTAATTCCTCCTCCCCCTCTCATACCCCTTCCTATATTTATCTGAAGGCTCATGGATATTAAGACAATTTTGGCATTGAAATACACTCTCTTGGTCTGATATCGCTCAAACCAACACGGTGGGGGATGCCACCCAAGGCCGCTTTTAGGGGGGGGGCTCAGGGGAATTTCCCGGGTGGAATTTATCGAGGGGGGATTCTGTGGGGTATTTTCACCAGAAGAATTTTCTAGGGGACAAATTTCTTCATCCCCTAGAGGCATTTTACTTGTGAAGAAACTTCTCTGGTTGATTTTATTGTAAGAGGAGGGAATTTTTCATGGAGGAAGAGCCAAATTTCAACTTTAATTCAATTTCAATTTATTCGAATAAAAGTAAAACATAACCTCAATAACAATATAGTTCCTAGAAGAGAACTTGTTAAGGACCATAACAAAAAAAAAAAAATTAAAGTGACACTGAAATCGGACAAAAAAAAGAAAAAAGGGCTAGTGCCCTTTTTAATAGTCGAAAGCAATTTGAGGGCAACTAACCCTCAGAGCCCTCAGGGCAAGAGTTATAAGTTATGCCCTGTGGCATATAAGGTTTTTATTGAAAGCTTTGTCGTTGAAACTTGAATAAGGGCTCATTCGATTGGATATACAAAGAGCTAGTGTCTTTTGTAATAGTCCAAAGTGATTGAAGGGCGACTATCCCACCTCTCAAGCCCACCTTTTCCCCAAACACATCCAATCAAAATTTTTAGATAGCCGTTTTGTTCAACGTAGTTGAATGTTTGGAAATTAGGTCTTTAAGGATGACAACCCCTAACAGCCCTCAGAGCAAGAGTTGTCAGTTATGGCCTGGGGGCATATAAGGTTTTTACAGAAAGCTTGTAGAAACTTCAAAAATGGCTCATTCGATTGGAAATTGAAATGTCTAGTGCTTTTTTTAATAGTTGAAGGTAATTGGAGGGCCACTAACCCCCTTCTCACGCCTGCCAATTCCCCAAATACATACAATCAAAATTTTTAAATTTTTGCTAATTTTTTTAATGTAGTTGAAAATTCTGGAAATTATGGCCTTGAAGATGACAATCCGTTCTCCATAGCCCTCATAACAAGGGTAGTCATTTAGATTCTGGGGGTATATAAGGTTTGTATAGAAAGTTTTGTCGTAGCTCCTTCAAAAAGGCTCATTCGATTGGAAATTGAGAGACTAGTGCCTTTTTCGAACGAGATCAGTGGGCAAATTTTGATATAGTCATTCTGATCATCCCATCAGAAAGGACTGGAAATTATGGGTGAGGATAACAAATTCCCCCAGACCTAAGGGCAATGGTTGTAAGTTACGCTATGGGGACATATAGGGTTCTTATAGAAAGTGTGGCCATATAAGCTTCGGAGGGGGTTCATTGGATTGGCAATTAGACACTCTAGTGCTCAAAGTGATCAGAGGGTAAGGATCAGTGATCAGAGGGATCTAGTAAGAGTCAAAGTGATCAGAGGGCAGCTACCCCCTCCACCCTACTCACACGTCGCATTGTCCTGAAATGTGTCTACTAAAAATTTTGAGATACCCCTCCTATTCAAAATATTCTAAATATCATATAACAAGGCTTTTGGGGTTGAAACAAACCCCAGAGATTAGGGACAAGGGTCGTAAGTTATTCCTAGGGGGTATTTAAGGTTCTTATGGAAGGGATGGTTGTTTAACTTTAGAAGAGGCTCAATCTTTCTCCCTAAAAAAAACAATGTCAATATAAACAAAAAGAAATTAATCACAAAAACTTTTTGCACAAAATAAGTTTTTCCAAAAAAAGTAAAGAACTCCATTAAACCAAAAACGAAAAAAGAATAGAATATAATAATCCACCAAGCATACAACTACCATATATCAGTATCAATAAATAAATGGAACCCAAAACAAACAAAAATTAAAATAAGTCAAACTCATAACGAGCAGAAATTAACCTAAGTAGGGTTCTAAACTCTATGCTTTCTAAAAGCTAGAATATAATTTGTACTTTACTGAATTTGTTTTTATTTTTTCACTTTTATAATTTTAAGAAATAAAAAATAATTCAGATTTTAAGGAATACTTATCAGCATATGTATATTAAACTAACAATGCACATTTTTTCAGTAAATTCATTTGAATTTTTTTCAGCAAAGTTCCAAGCCGTTGAAACAGAAGCAGTTTCGGTCCCTTTTTTAGGGGGATTTGACATCCAACTGCTCTCTAGTAATGGTTTACTCATTAAAGTTTGGATCCCCTTTCAAAGACTCGTGGATGTAGTTTTTAAGACAATGAAATATGTGTCTTTTTAGTTTCACTCGTAATTTCTATTCGTAATGGTCAATTTTGGAGGGAAAACCAAAAATGCTCAGAATCGAAAATAAATGGGATCTGCCTCAAGGCCAAGGCTCAGAGGCCCCTCGTTCCACAATTTCTGAGGGCAGGGGAGGGGGGAGGGTCAATTTTGGATGGAAAATCAAAAAATGTTCAGAATAGAAAATAAAGGGGATCTGCCTCAAGGGCAAGGCTCAGAGGCCCTTCCTTCCCCAATTTCTGAGGGCAGGGGAGGGTCAATTTTGGCGGGAAAACCAAAAATGCTCAGAATCGAAAATAAATGGGATCTGCCTCAAGGGCAAGGCTCAGAGGCCCCTCCTTCCTCCATTTCTGAGGGCAGGGGGAGAGGGGGTCAATTTTGGAGGGAAAACCAAAAATTCTCAGAATCGAAAATAAACGGGATCTGCCTCAAGGGCAAGGCTCAGAGGCCCTTCGTTCCTCCATTTCTGAGGGCCGGGGAGCGGGGGAGTCAACTTTGGAGGGAAAACCAAAAATGCTCAGAATTGAAAATAAAGGGGATCTGCCTCAAGGACAAGGCTCGGGCAAGGCTCAGAGGCGCCTCCTTCCTCCATTTCAGAGGGCAGGCGGAAGGGGGAGTCACTGTTGTAGGGAAAACCAAAAATACTCAGAATCTAAAATTAACAGGATCGGCCTCACGGGGAAGGCTCAGAGGCCCCTCCTTCCTCCATTTCTGTGGGCTGGGGGGGAGGGAGAGACAATTTTGGAGGGAAAACCAAAAATACTCAGAAACGAAAATAAACGGGATCTGCCTCAAGGGGAAGGCTCAGAGGCCTTTGGTTCACCCATGTCTGGATGTTTATGTCCCTGTGGGCTGTTTGTGTTAATTTGGGGAGTGTGTGTCTCTTTGGGTTGTGTGTCTCTTTGGGCTGTTTGAGTCTTTTTGATCGGTTTATGTGTCTTTGTGATGTTTGAGTGTTTTTGGTCTTTGTTTGTCTCTTTGGGGTGTTTTTGTCTCTTTTGGCTGTTTGTTTTTCTTTGGGCTATGTGTGTCTCTTTGGGCTGTTTGTGTCATTTTGATATGTTTTTCTTTCTTTTGGTTGTTTGTGTATCAGTTGGTCAGTGTGTGTATCTTTTTGCTCTTTGTGTCTCTTTTGTCTTT
The DNA here is from genome assembly GCF_049724085.1 of Artemia sp. Qi Xiang Cuo. Lineage (NCBI taxonomy): Eukaryota > Metazoa > Arthropoda > Branchiopoda > Anostraca > Artemiidae > Artemia > Artemia sp. Qi Xiang Cuo. The sequence continues at coordinate 54,767,699 of NC_142802.1, forward strand.
TGTTGTCAGTTCTTAGTGAGGTTTGAGTCTTTTGTTTCTTTTTTTTTATCCTTTGGTTGTTTGTGTCTCTTAGTGCTGTTTGTGTTTTTTTGGGCTATGTGTGTCTCTTTTGGCTGTTTGTTTCATTTTGATATGTGTGTATTTATTTTGGCTGGTTGTGTCTCTTAGGGTCCGTGTGTGTCTCTTTGGGCAATGTGTGTCTCTTTGTGGTTTTTGTGTCATTTTGATCTTTGTGTGTTTCTTTTGGATGTTTGTGTCTCTTAGGGACCGTGTGTGTCTCTTTGGGCTCTGTGTGTCTCTTTGGGGCGTGTGAATCTTTTGGTCTGTATGTGTCGGTATGGGAGTGTTTTTTCTATTTTGGGTGGTTGTTTGTCTATTTTGGGGTTGTGTTTCTAATCGGGCTGTGTGTGTATATTTAGCCTGTGTGTGTGTCTCTTCGGGCTGTGTGTGTCTCTTTAGGCTGTGTGTCTCTTTGGGCAGTTTGAATATTTTTGGTCTGTGTGTGTCTCTTTTGGCTTTTTGTGTCGTTTTGGGCTTTGTGTGTCTCTGTTGGTTGTGTGCGTCTCTTTGGTCCGTGTGCATCTCTTTGAAATTTATGTGTCTCTTGGGCTGTTTGAGTCATTTTGGTCTGTGTTTGTTTCTTTTGGCTGTTTGTGTCTCTTAGAGGCCATGTGTGTCTCTTTGGGCAATGTGTGTCTCTTTGGGGTGTTTGAATCTTTTTGGTATTTATGTGTCTGTATGGGCGTGTTTTGTGTCTTTGGTCTGTGTGTGTGTGTATTTTGGGTTTTTGTGTCTCTTAGGAATGTGTGTATTTCTCTTTATCCAGTGTATGTATCTTTGGGCTTTTTGTGTCTCTTTATGCTGTGTGTCTCTGTGTGCAGTTGAATATTTATTTTCTGTGTGTTTCTATTTTGACTGTTTGTGTGGTTTTGGGCTTTGTGCCTCTCTGTTGAATGTGTGCATCTCTTTGGTCCCTGTACGTCTCTTTGATCTGTATGTGTCCCTTTGGGCTGTGTGTGTCTCTTTGTGATGTGTGTCTCTTTAGGATGTGTGTGTTTCTCGTTGGACTGTGTGTCTTTTTTTGGGTGTATGAGTCTTTTTGGTCTGTAAGTGACTCTTTGAGCTGTTTGAGTCTTTTAGGTCTGTGTTTGTCTCTTTGGGTTGTGTTTCTCTTTGGGCTGCCTGTGTCTATTTGAGCTGTTTGTGTCTCTTGAGGCTGTGTGTGTCCCTTTGGGCTGTATGTCTCTTTGTGTTGTTTGAGTCTTTATGGTCTGTTTGTGTGTCTCTTTGGGATGTTTGAGTCTTTTTGTTATGTGTGTGTCTCTTTGGGCTGTGTGTGTATGTTTTGGCTGTGTATGTTTCTTTGTGCTTTGTGAGTCTCTTTGGGCTGTGTGTCTCGCTGGACTGTTTGAGTCTTTTTGATCTGTTTGTGTCTCTTTGGGCTGTTTGAGTCTTTTTGGGCTGTGTTTTTGTCTCTTTGGGTTGTTTGTGTCTCTTTGGACTGTTTTGTGTTTCTTTTGGGCTATGTGTGTCTCTTTGGGCTGTTTGAGTCATTTTGGTCTGTGTGTCTTTCTTTTTGCTTTCTGTGTCTCTTAGGGGCCGTGTGTGTCTATTTGGGCTATGTGTGTCTTTTTGGGGCGTTTGACTCTTTTGGTCTGTCTGTGTCTGTATGTGCGTTTTTTTTATCTTTGGGCTGTGTGTGTGTGTATTTGGGCTTTGTGTGTCTCTTAGGGCTGTGTGTGTCTCATTAGCATGTGTGTGTGTTTCTTTGGACTGTGTGTGTCTCTTTAGGCTGAGTGGCTCTTTGGGCAGTTTGAATCTCTTTGGTCTGTGTGTGTCTCTTTTGGCTGTTTGTGTCATTTTTGGCTGTGTTTGTCTAGGTTGGATGTGTATGTTTCTTTGGGCCCTGTGCATTTCTTTGAGCTGTATGTGTCTCTTGGGCTGTTTGAGTCATTTTGGTCTGTGTGTGTGTTTTTTGGCTGTTTGTGTCTCTTAGAGGCCATGAGTGTCTCTTTGGGCAATGTGTGTCTCTTTGGGGTGTTTGACTCTGTTTGGTATTTGTGTGTCTGTATGGGCGTGTTTTGTCTCTTTTGGCTGTGTGTGTGTCTTTTTAGGCTTTGTGTGTTTCATAGGACTGTGTGTTTTTCTCTATAGACTGTTTGTGTCTCTTTGGGTTGCGTGGGTCTCTTTAGGCTGTGTGTTTCTTCGGACAGTTTGACTCTTTATGGTCTGTGTGTGTGTGTCTTTTGGCTGTTTGTGTCGTTTTAGGCTTTGTGTCTCTCTGTTGGATGTGTGTGTCTCTTTGGGCCGTCTAAGTCTTTTTGAGGTGTACGTATCTTTTTTGAGCTGTGGGCGTCTTTTTGTGATGTGTGTCTCTTGATGCTGTGTTTGTCTCGTTGGACAGTTTGTCTGTTTAGGGTGTCTGAGTCTTTTGGATCTGTATGTATCCCTTTGGGCTGTTTGAGTCTTTTAGGTCTGTTTTTTGTGTCTTGGTGTTGCGTGTATCTTTTGGCTGTCAGTTTCTCTTATAGGTTTGTTTGTCTTTTTATGCTGGTTGTTTCAATATGGGCTGTGTGTGTCTTTTTTCTGTATGTTTCTGATTTTTCTTTGTTTTTGTATATGTTTGCTTTTTGTGTCTTTTTGTTGTTTGTGTTTCTTTTTTGGCTGTTTGCGTATTTTTGTAATGTGTTTGTTTCTTTGGGCTTTGTGAGTCTCTTAGGGCTGTGTATCTCGTTGGTCTGTTTGTGTCTTTTTGCTCTGTGTGGGTCTCTGTGTGCTGTTTGAGTCTTTTTGTGCTGTGTTTGTCTCTTTTGGCTGTTTGTGTCTCTTTGGGCTGTTTGTGTGTCTTTGGGCTATGTGTGTCTCTATGTGGTGTTTGTGTTATTTTGTTCTGTTTTTTTGTCTTTTTTCTTTTTTTGGCTATTAGGAGTCTTTTGTGTCTCTTTGTGCTTTTTATGTCTCTGTGGGGTGTTTGATTCTTTTTGGTCTGAATGTGTTTCTGGGGGCTTTTTGTGTCTCTTAAGGCTATCTGTGTCTATGTTTGTTGGTTTATTGTGGCTGTGTGTGGCTCTTTGTCACGTTGTTTTCTCTTTGGGCTGTGTGTGTCTCTTTAGTATGTGTTTCTCTATGGTCTGTTTAATTCTTTTTGTTGTGTTTGTGTGTCTTTGGACTGTTTGTTTTTTCTGGGCTGTGTGCGTCTCTATGGTCTGTTTGTGTCATTTTTGGTCTTTTTGTGTTTCTTTGGGATGTGTGTGTCTCTTTGGGTTATGTGTGTCTCTTTGGGGTGTTTGAATCCTTTTTGCCTGTTTGTGTCTGTTTGTGCGTTTTTTTTAGCTTCTGTGCTGTGTGTGTGTCTCTTTGTGCTTTGTGTGTCTCCTCTGTCTGTTTGTTTCTCTTTAGACTGTGTGTGTGTCTACTTTGTCTTTGTGTCTCTTTGGTCAGTTTGAATCTTTTTGGTCTGTGTGTGTCTATTTTGACTGTTTTTGTGTCGTTTTGGGGCTTTGTGTGTCTTTGTTGGATGTGTGCGTCTCTTTGGGCCATGTGCGTCTCTTTGAGCTGTATGTGTCTCTTTGGGCTGTGGGTGTCTCTTTGTGATGTGTATCTCTTTAGGCAGTGTGTGTCTCGTTAGACTGTGTGTCTTTTTGAGGTGTTTGAGTCTGTTTGGTCTTTATATGTCTCTTTGGGATATGTGTGTCTCCTTGGGATGTTTTATGTCGTTTTGGGCTGTTAATGTCTCTTTCGGCTTCTTGTGTTTCTTTTGATTGTGGGTTTCTCTTTGGGCTGCGTGTTGATTGGTAGAATTATGTATTAGCAAAGTTATAGTGGAGGGCGAGTTGCTAGAGATAAAACTAAGTTAATAAGGGTTTTTGACCGTAAACTTATGTAAGAAAATTATGGAAAATACAATTTGTTGGTTCATAGGTGAAACTTAAGTTCAGGTTTGTATCGAAAAAAAAATTATTTCTGTAGAATCTAAGCAAATGAGGGTTTTGGCCATAAACTCTAGTTTTCTATAAGAAAACTATGGAAAAGACAATTCTATAATTCAAATATGAAACTTGGTTCCATTCTTTGATTCAAATGTAGAAAAACCCGTTTGGGTGGGTTGAAATACAAAATTTTAACAAGAAATGACTGAAAAGTGTTTTGGGGGAGAAGGCTTGATTGGTAGAAGGTTTTAATAGAGAAGTTAGAGTGGAGGGACGACAAAGTCTTCAAAGTCAGGGCTATAAGAAAAAAAAAAGTTCTGATTAATTCTTCAAGATTTTAGTTTACGCGCTAATATCATATCAGTCACAATTCTATTTGGACTTTCTCCAAGTTGTTCTATCAAATTTGAAACTTAGGTCCATTCTCTGGTTCAAATGTAGAAAAATCTGTGTGAGTGAGTTGAAATAAAACAATTTTTTTTTACAAGAAATGACTGAAAAGTGTTTTGGAGGAGATGGCTTGATTGACAGAAGTATGTATTAGCGAAGTTATAGTGGAGGGCGACAATGTCTTCAAAGTCAAGGCTATAAGAAAAAAAAAAGTTCCGGATATTTTTGTCGGTTTGTAGTTTTACGCACTAATATCAATTTCAGTAATGATTCTATTTGAACTTTCTCCAAGTTGATCAAATTGGTTTCTAAACGGTTCATGATAAAACAATAGTTTGGGACAAGAAAAAAAAACTAAAATAATGTAGTGAAATCATTTTTAAAACTCATAGAAGTTTTTTTTTGTGTGTAAGTTTTTTTCGTTTTTTTTGGTATTTGTGTTGGGGGATGTTTAAATTTTTTTTTGTTGGTTTTAGTTTTTTTTGTGTGTGTAATATTCTTTGTTGTTTGTTTGTGAGTTTTATGGTTTTGTTAGATTTTTTTTTGTGTGTGTAAGTTTTTTTTTTTGTGTGTATTTGTGCTTGTGTTTTTTATTTTGTATGTGTGCTTAAGTTTTTTGTTTCCTTTTAAATTTTTGTGTGTGTGTGTGTAATCTTTTTGGTATGTTTATTTTTTTTTTTGTGTGTTAGTTTTTTTGTGTGTGTGTGTAGGTTTTTGTGTGTGTGTGTGTGTGTAAGTTTTTGTGTGTGTGTGTGTAAGTCTCTGTGTGTGTGTGTGTAAATTCTTGCGTTTGCGTGTAAGTTTTTGTGTGTGTGTAAGATTTTGTGTGTGTGTGAAAAATGTAAAATAATGTTTTGATTGTCTTTGCTTTGCACCTTTCCAAACGAGCGGGGATTCCCCACTGGTTCCTACACATTGCAAAAAAGTGAGCAGTACGAAAACTCCACGTTTTCAACCAGACTGGTTTTTTAGACAACAAACATTTTTTAGGGACCAATCAGAGATAGCGGCACCCACAGATATAACACACACATATAGATGAGACACGCACAGACACGACACACAAACAGAATGACAGTGAGAGAGATATCCAAAAAGTTTGGTTGTTATAGGTTCACGTAGTGTGAGGCGGCCCGCGAAGCGAACCAAGTTGAACCCAACTTTTGGATATCTCTCTCACTATCACTCTGTTTGTGTGTCGTGTCTGTGCGTGTCTCGTCTCTATGTGTGTGTCATATCTGTGGGTGCCGCTGTCTCTGATTGGTCCCTAAAAAATGGGTGTTGTCTAAAAAACCAGTCTGGTTGAAAACGTGGAGTTTTCGTACTGCTCACTTTTTTGCAATGTGTAGGAACCAGTGGGGAATCCCCGCTCGTTTGGAAAGGTGCAAAGCAAAGACAATCAAAACATTATTTTACTTTTTTCACACACACAAAATCTTACACACACACAAAACTTACACACAAACGCAAGAACTTACACACACACACAAAAACTTACACACACACACAAAAACTTACACACACACACACACAAACAAAAACACACACACACAAAAAACACACAAACACAAAACTACACACCCACAAAACTTACACACACACACAAAAACTTACACACACACAAAAACTTACAAACACACAAAAACAAACAAGAAAAAGCACGAATACACACACACAAAAAAACACAAACACACAAAAAAAAACAAAAACATAAAAAAACAAACAAACAAAAAAAAAAAACTTACACACACAAAAAAACATACACACACAAAAAAATTTAAACATACACATAAACAAATTACCAAACCACACAAAAAAACTAACAAAAAAAAAACACTTCTCTGAGTGTTGAAAATGATTTCATGACATTATTTTAGTTTTTTTTTTTCTTGTCCCCAACTATTGTTTTATCATAAACCGTTTCGAGACCAATTTGATCAACTTGGAGAAAGTTCAAATAGAATCATTAATGATATTGATATTAGTGCCTAAAACAACAAACCGACAAAAATATCCGGAACTTATTTTTTCTTATAGCCTTGACTTTGAAGACATTGTCGCCCTCCACTATAACTTCGCTAATACATCCTTCTGTCAATCAAGCCATCTCCTCCAAAACACTTTTCAGTCATTTTTTGTTAAAAAAAATTTTTATTTCAACTCACCCACACGAGTTTTTCTACATTTGAACCAGAGAATGGACCTAAGTTTCACATTTGATTGATCAACTTGGATAAAGTTCAAATATAACCGTTACTTATAAGATATTAGTGCGTTAACTATAAACTTACAAAAATATCTAGAACTTTTTTTTTTCTTATAGCCTTGACTTTAAAGACTTTGTCGCCCTCCCCTATAGCTTCACTAATATATCCTTTTGCCACTCAAGCCATCTCCCCCACAACACTTTCCAGTTATTTCTTGTAAAAAAAATTTTATTTCAACTCACCCACACGGATTTTTCTACATTTGAACCAGAGAATGGAACTAATTTTCACATTTGAACGATAGAATTGTATTTTCCATAATTTTCTTATAGGAAACTAGAATTTATTGTCAAAACCCTCATCAGCTCAGATTCTACAGAAATAACTTATTTTTCGATACATAGTTGAACTTACGTTTCACTTATGAACCGACAAAGTGAATTTTCCATAATTTTCATACAAAAGCTTAGGGTCAAAAACTCTTATTAACTTAGATTTTTCTCCCGCAACTTGCCCTTCACTATAATCTCACTAATACATACTTCTGCCAATCAATATGCACCCCAAAGAGAAACCCAAAATCCAAAGAAACACAAGAAGTCGAAAGAGATATTCACAGTCCATACCGACTCAAAACATCCCAACGAGACAAACATATCACAAAGAGACATAAAAAGACCAAAAAGAATCAAACACACCAAAAATACACACAGTCCAACGAGACACACACTGCCTAAAAAGACACACATCACAAAGAGACACCCACAGCCCAAAGAGACACATACAGCTCAAAGAGACGCACACGGCCAAAAGAGACGCACACATCCAACAGAGACACACAAAGCCCCAAAACGACACAAAAACAGTCAAAAGAGACACACACAGACCAAAATATTCAAACTGACCAAAGAGACACACAGCGCAAAGACACACACACACAGGCTAAAGAGACACACACAGCCCGAAGAGACACACAAAGCCCAAAGAGACACACACACAGCCCAAAAGAGACAAAAAAACGCTCATACAGACACATACAGGCCAAAAAGATTCAAACACCCCAAAGAGACACACATAGCCCAAAGAGACACAAACAGCCGAAAGAAACACACAAAGAGCAAAATGACTCAAACAGTCCAAAGAGACACACATAGCCCAAAAAACACAAACAGTCCAAAGAGACACAAACAGATCAAAAAGATTCAAACTGCCCAAAGAGACACACAGCCTAAAGAGACACACCCACCCCAAAGAGACACACACGGGCTAAAGAGACACATACAGCCCGAAGAGACACACACACAGAGACACAGACAGCCCTAAGAGACACACACAGCCCAAAGAGACACAGACAGACCAAAAAGATTCAAACACCCCAAAGAGACACACATAGCCCAAAGAGACACACATGACCACTAAGAGGCACAAACAGTAAAAAGACACAGACACAGACAAAAATGACTCAAACATCCCAAAGAGACACACAGACCCAAAAAACACACAAACAGCCCAAAGACACATAAGCAGCCCAAAGAGACACACACAGACCAAAAAGGCTCAAAAACCACACACTCACCCACACAGATCCAATACTCACAAAAACTCCAAAGACACTCACACCCCCAAGAGACGCACAAAGCCCAAACACACACACACACTCCAAAGAGACACACACAGCCCAAGGAGACACAAAAACAACAAACAAACACAAACATCCCAAATAGACACAAAAAGAGAAAAAAAACACACACACACCAAAAAGACACACACATCCCAAAGAGACACACACAGCCTCAAGAGACACAAACAGCTCAAAGAGAACCAGACAGCCCAAAGAGAGAAACAACCCAAAGAGACAAAAAACAGACCTAAAAAACTCAAACAGCCCAAAGAGACACATACAGACCAAAAAGACACAGACACCCCAAAAAGACACACAAACCAACGAGACACAAACAGCCTAAAGAGACACACATCACAAAGAGACACCCACAGCTCAAAAGAGACACATACAGCTCAAAAAGACGTAGACGGCTCAAAGAGACGCAAACATCCAACATATAGACACAAAGCCTAAAACGAAACAAACAGCCAAAAGAGACACACACATAGACCATAAAGATTCAAACTGCCCGAAGAGACACACAGACTAAAGAGACACACACAACCCAAAGAGACACACACAGACTAAAGAGACAAACACACAGACATAAGAGACACACAAACCCCAAAGATAGACACACATAGACCAAAGACAAAAAACACGCTCATACAGACAGATACAGACCAAAAAGATTCAAACACTCAAAAGAGACACAAATTGCCCAAAGAGACACACATGGCCTCTAAGAGACACAAACAGCCAAAAGAAACACACACAGACCAAAATGACTCAAACAGCCCAAGAGACACATACAGCTCAAAGAGATACACACGGCCCAAAGAGACGCACACATCCAACAGAGTCACACAAAGCCCAAAACGACACAAAAAGCCAAAAGAGACACACACAGACCAAAAAGATTCAAACTGCCCAAAGAGACACTCAGCCTAAACAGACACACACAGTCCAAAGAGACACACACACAGGCTAAAGAGACACACACATCCCAAAGAGACACACACAGGCTAATGAGGCAACAACACAGTCCTATGATAAGAAACCCGCCCAATGAGACAAGCACCCATCCACCATCCAATACCCACTCCTTTCCTGAAGCATACATACCACGCAGATTAGAAAACCCCGAAGAGAAACACCTTGCCCAAAGAGACACACATGGTCTCTAAGAGACAACCACAGATACCAGAAACCCACCCACATCAAGATGAAACAACCATTACACAAGACACATCAAGCTCAAAGAGACGCACACGGCCAAAAGAGACGCACACATCCAACAGAGACACACAAGGCCCAAAACGACACAAAAAGCCAAAAGAGACACACACAGACCAAAAAGATTCAAACTGCCCAAAGAGACACTCAGCCTAAAGAGACACACACAGTCCAAAGAGACACACACACAGGATAAAGAGAAACACACTGCCCGAAGACAAACAAAAATCCCAACGAGACACACACACAGCCAAACGACAAAAAACACGCCCATACAGACACATACAGACCAAAAGATTCAAACGCCCCAAAGAGACAAACATAGCCCAAAGAGACATACACGGCCCATAAGAGACACAAACTGCCAATAGAAAGACACATAGACCAAAATGACTCAAACAGCCCAAAGAGACACGCATACCCCAAAATAAAAACAAAACAGCCCAAACAGACACAAACAACCCAAAGATACAAAAACACAGCCCAAAAAGAGTCAAACAGACCACAGAGACACACACAGATCAAAAAGACTCAAACAGACCAGAGAGATACACAGCCCAAAGAGACTCACAAAGCCCACAGAAACACACACAGCCCAAAGAGAAACAAATAGCCAAGAGAGACACACACAGCCCAACAAGACTCAAACAGCCCAAAGAGACAAACAAACAGACCAAAAAGACTCAAACAGCCCAAAGAGACACACATCCCAAAGTGACACACACAGGCTCAAGAGACACAAACAGCTCAAAGAGACACAGACAGCCCAAAGAGAAACACAACCCAAAGAGACAAACACCGACCTAAAAGACTCAAAGAGCCCAAAGAGACACTTACAGACCAAAAAGACTCAGACACACCAAAAAAGACACACAGTCCAACGAGAAACACACACAGCCTAAAGAGACACACATCACAAAGAGACATACTCAGCCCAAAGGGACACATACAGATCAAAGAGACGTACAGGGCCCAAAGAGATGCACACATTCAACAGAGAGGCACAAAGCCAAAAACTACATAAACAGTCAAAAGAGACACACACAGACCATAAAGATTCAACTGCCCAAAGAGACAAACAGCCTAAAGAGACACACACAGCCCAAAGAGACAAAACCAGGATATGGAGAAATACACACAGTCCTAAGAGAAACACAACGCCCAAAGAGACACACACACAGCCAAAAGAGACAAAAAACGCCCGGAAAGACAAATTCCGAAATCACATAGTCAAAAACACCCCACAAATACAGTAGTTGCCCAAAGAGACACACACATGATAACAAAGTGACCACCACAATACAAGGAAACACACACAGACCAAAATTAGTCAATTAGTCACCTAGACATATACAGATAAACAATATGCGCGCGACCCAAGGAGACTTACACATCCAACAGAGATACACAAAGCCCAAAACGACACAAAAAGCCAAAAGAGACACACACAGACCAAAAAGATTCAAACTGCCCAAAGAGACACACATCCCAAATAGAAACACACATCCCATAGAGACACACACACCGGATAAAGAGATACACACAGCCCGAATAGACATACAAAGCCAAAAGAGACATACACACAGCCCAAAGAGACAAAAAACGCCCGTACAGACACATACATACCAAAAGATACAAACGCCCCAAAGAGACACACATAGCACAAACAGACACACACGGTCAATAAGACACACAACCAAACAAAAGAAAGGTACGTATAAATAAAAGACAAAAACTGCAAAAAGAGACACAAATTCACCAAAGATAAACACATGGACCACAAGATATAAAAACAACCAAAAGAAAGACCAACATAAAAAAAAGACACAAAAAGCCAAAAGACACACACAAAGCCCACAGAAACAAAAAGAGACAAAAGAGACACAAACACCAAAAACATAAAAAAACAGACCAAAAAGAATAAAAAATCCCAAATAAATGACACACACAGCCCTAAGAGACACACACTGACCCTAATATACAAAAACATCAAAAAGAAAGACACACAGAGAAAACTGACACAAACACCCCAAATAGAAATACATAGCCCAAAGACACACAAACAGCTCAAAGAGACTCAAACACCCCAAGGAGACAAAAATAGAACAAAAAGACTAAAACAGCACAAAGAAAAGACACAAAACCCAAAAAGATACAAACATAGCCCAAATAGACCCATAATTTCCATAAGATACAAAAACAACCAAAATGAATACAAACATATCAAAAAGAAACAAAAACCACAAAGAGACACACATAGCCCAAATACACACACACACCCCAAAGAGACACAAACACCACAAAGAGACAAACACAGAACAAAAAGACTCAAACACCACAAAGAGACATACACAGATCAAAAAGACTTAAACAGCCCAAAGACACACACAGCCCAAAGAGACACACACTGCCCAAATTAACACAAACAGCCCAAAGAGACATAAACCTCCAGAAATGGGTGAACCAAGGGCCTCTGAGACTTCCTCTTGAGGGAGATCAAGTTTACTGTTAATTCTTAGTATTGTTTGTTGTCACCATAACATTGACTCCCCCTCTCCCCAGCCCACAGAACAGGTTGAAGACTGGGCCTCTGAGCCATGCCCGTGTGGCATATCCGCTTACTTTTTTTTTCTGTGTATTTTTGGTTTTCCCTCCAAAATTGACTCCCCCTCCCCCTGCCCACAGAAATGGAGGAAGGAGGGGTCTCTGAGCCTTGCCCTTGAGGAAGATCCTGTTTATTTTAGATTGTGAGTATTTTTGGTTTTCCCTCCAAAATTGACTCCCCCTCCCCCCTGCCCTCAGAAATGGAGGAACGACGGGCCTCTGAGCCTTTCCCTTGAGGCAGAGACCAATTATTTTCAATTCTGAGCATTTTTTGTTTCGCCTCCGAAATTGACTCCCCCTCTTCCCTGCCCTCAGAAATGGAGGATGGAGGGACCTCTGAGCCTTCCCCTTGAGACAGATACCCTTTATTTTTGGTTCTGAGAATTTTTGGGTTTCCCTCCAAAATTGACCCCCCCCCCCCCTGCCCTCAGAACTGGTGGAAGGAGGGGCCTCTGAGCCTTGCCCTTGAGGCAGATCCCCTTTATTTTCAATTCTGAGCATTTTTGGTTTTCCCCCCAAAATTGACCCTCCCCTGCCCTCAGAAATTGGGGAAGGAGGGGCCTCTGAGCCTTGCCCTTGAGGCAGATCCCCTTTATTTTCAATTCTGAGCATTTTTTGGTTTTCCCTCCAAAATTGACCCTCCCCCTCCCCTGCCCTCAGAAATTTTGGAAGGAAGGGCCTCTGATCCTTGGCCTTGAGGCAGGTCCCCTTTATTTTCGATTCTGAGCATTTATGTTTTTCCCTAAAAAATTGAGCCCTCCCCCTCCCCAGCACTCAGAAATTGGGGAACGATGGGCACGTTAGATCCTATTTTAAATTAAAAATACTTTTCAAACGTTACTTGTGTATTATACAGACTACATCGGAGAGGTAAAGCTAGGTCAAGTAACAAATTACCTGAGTTAACAACCCCTTCGGGGTTACCTTAACTGTTAATCAGTTTAATCCTTTTTTTCTCCACCGTCATACAATCAAATCAATAATTAGAATCATTCACACTCTAATTATTCAAAACATTAATTAATATCGTTCATAGAGTCCAATTTGCGAATTCCTTTTTGCAAAAATGTCAAATACTCACTCTCTTTGAAAAACCAAACCAGATATAACATGGGAATTCCTATACACGCAAGCAAAACCAGACTATACCCACCAAACCAGACTATACCCACCAAACCAGACTATACTCACCAAACCAGACTATATCCACCAAACCAGACTAAACTGACCAAACCAGATTAAACTCACCAAACCAGACTATACCCACCAAACCAGATTATACCCACCAGAAACCTGTCTGGTTGACCTAATTGCTATATGTCTCGGCAAAATAGTACCTTGGTTACTACTAATATGATGGAATATTTTCGACTGGAAGTAGAAAATGAGTTCCAGATTAATGACGCCTATGATGAAAACAATAAAAGAGACCCAGAACAAAACAGTAACTCTAACTAAACTGTACACACAGCCAATGAATTATGTGAAGACAATTACTATGTCTCTTGCAAAGCACAAATTTAAAATAAACGGTAAGATAAAAGGAAGTCTTCTTATAATAAAACTACTGTGACTGTTCGTTTTTCGGCCCAAAATTCAAAAGATTTTCAGAATGATCGACCAAGTTTAATTCAAACAATACATGGAGCCTCACTTCCTGATCCAGTGGACCCACATATTTATGAAACAAAGAAATCGGCACTTAGATCTACTGAGGCTGCCATAATCTTAAGGACCGCTCACGAAACTTATATATCAAAGTTTAAACTCTGCAAGAACAAAGTTCCAGCCTATCCTACTGCAGATAGTATTTTTTTAGTATGTTCAGATAGTTTTCAATACGTACAAGACTACAAGGTTGATGCTTACCGTTATAGCAGAAATATGGGGGAACACACAGTATCTGTACCCTCTGTTCATCCAAAATTAAGATAGAGAGTTCATCAATAAATGATTGAAGGCAAGAGGGTTCATTTGAAGATATATATCTTTCGATATGAGCAATGTGCATTCATCTGTCCCCTTGAGCACTGCCTATACACGGTGATTCACTATGTTGGTACTTGTGACAGAAAATCCAATTGTGACACCCATGGATACCATAAAAAGAAAGAAGGAATAAAAGCTATCCCTTTTGTTCCTTCTGAGAAATCTGTATTAATAAGAGCCAAAAAAGTAGCAAAAACCACAACAATGACGCCCCGTGAACTTTTCCATAAAGAGTTGATAAAGACAGTGACAGAGCTTAAGAAAAATATTCCAATGAGTCTGTATCAAGTATAGGATAGCTTTTCCTTGTATAGAACGGTCGAGATGTCAAATGAAGAATAAAATATAATTAGATCCATTATGTCATTAAAGTATTTCATTGTTAAAGAAAAATTTTTTGGGAAATGAGAGGCAGGCATTAAAAGCATATAAGACTTCGAGAACTAAGAGATTGATTACTTTGTAAAACACGGTTTCCCTATAGTATTCTATTATAATACCAAATATAACAATTTGAAATAACTGGGTTTCAGCTCTGATATTCCGACACCCTGACTTCAACCATAAGGGTACAGCACCTCTGATTCCATTCGCACTTTTACTTCACACTAATAGATCAGCTGAGTCGCATGAAGAGCTGTTTATAGTTCTAATGAAGAAAGCACCAAACGTGAATTCACCGAGATAATCTTGTGTGTGTGATAAAAAAAGTGTACAGAGTTGACGAGAAAAAAAATATTTCTTCATATTCAGGCTGTTCATTGCTGACTACACTACTGGATTAATGCCCAAAATGGACTTTAGAAAATGGGGGCACCTAAAGAGAACATCGAGGTAGTTCAAGACGATATTCTTCAGTTGCTAAGATCAAAAACTGAAGATGAGTACTACCAAATAAGAACTGACAGGCCCGTGAAATGGTCCATCCCTGCATTTACCTACTTTCGAGATAATTTGGAATCTGACATAAGATAAGATAAGATATTTATTTCAGAAAATGGCTATCACAAGCCCCGAAGGGCCGAATTCGCATTTCGGGGTCATATAATACAAAAAGACATAAATAGCACAACAACTAAAAAACTGGCTAAACAATGCCAAAAACAACAATATCAGAAGGGCAAAGCCATTCATTAGCCTGTGTTTACACCAGAAATGAGGATAAATTTGTTGATTGATTTATTAGCTATTAAAAAAATATGCCACTCAGTGTGTCTTTTAACCCTACTTCCAAATATTATGATTGATTTGCTTGGAAATGCACCCATGCCTTCTTTCTGTAATAGTGTAAATATAGCCTGTAAATTTTCATTAATTTTTTTGCTCGTGCTTCTCATCATCAACTGGTTCATTATTGTAAATAAAATCAAATAAAGAAATTGTTTAATAGCCTAGAAGTGCATCTGGCCAAAAATAGAAGTTGCTAGGGCAAACTTTAAGGGTAACAATTAGTATAATTGGTAAATATGCAGATTATCTAGAAACTATTTGTCCTATTGCTACCAAGTGTAATTTAATGTAATTTTTTAAGATAAACTTAGGCTCAGTAGGTATAAAATAGACTTACCTTTACAGCCAGAATTTCTCCTTCTCCCTGATGTATTCAGAAATAACCATCATCAATTGGATCACTATTTAATTTTTATACAATAAAAAAAAAAAAAATATTAAGAAATAAATCTTTTATGTAGTTTTTGGAATTTTAAATGATCTTTAGGTTTGAAAAAATGAATTGGTACTTTCATTAATAGCCTATATTTATACCTGAAATGAGGATAAATTTGTTGATTGATTTGTTAGTCATTAAAAAAAAATAACACTCAGTGTGTCTTTTAACCCTTATTCCAAATGTTATAGTTGACTTGCTTGCAAATGTACCCATGACTTCTTCTGATCTGAGTGTAGTAATCTAGTTGAAAGGCTATTAAAACTTAGTAAATTGCTGTGATTTTAATGCATTAAGTTAGAGAGAAATTAACACAAAATTGAAACTATCCCTATTGGTTTACTAGTATTATGAATGTTGCATGATCAACTAAAGGTATAAATCTGTTCTTTCTTGACGATTAATGTTTTTGGTCTGTGATGCAAAGACCCAAAATAAGAAATATATTTAACACATCTCTTAAAAATAAATTTTAGAGACAAAATTACTGAAATTTGACTATAGTAGTTGAAGATTTCATCTCTAACCTTAATTTTTATTTCTGTGTATGTAGTTTTTTTTTGATGATCAATGTTGTATTTGGTTCAAGTTGTTAAGGGGCAAATTAATGTAATTACTTAAGGAAATATTTTGCATTTTAGCTCTAATAAATATTTTGATTCTTCTTGAAAAGAAACATATATTCTATTGATTTAATATAAATACTTCTGAAGTTTGGTTAGGCTAGTTTTTTTCAGTATTCACTCTTAATCCTTGCTTGATCATTATGTTAAAAAAAAAATCCTTTATGCATATTTCTTGAAGATATAAATGAATTGGCAAATAAAAGGATTGGGCAAATAAGTAAATATTATTTAATCATAATATACACAGCTCTGATATTTATTTATTTACTTAGGTGGGTCTGGTCCATATTCTCTATATTAAGTTTATATTAACTGCTTTAAATATTTATGAAGAAGTCTCTTAATTTGTTGTCTGAAGAATACTTTCATTTTATTGACTTAGTCCTAATAATAATTGAAGCTTTTTTTCAGAGAAAATCACAAAAAACTCGGCGCTGGTGGGTGAGGCCAATGTTACAAAAAAGAAGAAATAATGGAGCATATAACATTCTGGTGAAACATATGGAAGAAAATGACCCAGAATGGTATTTTGACTATTTTAAGCTTAGTCCTGAACAATTTAATGAAATATTATCGCTTGTCAAAAATGACATTAAAAAGGAATTTATATCCTGGCGGGAGCCTATAAGCACCAAAGACAGGCTAGCCATTACCCTTCGATACCTTGCAACTGGAGAAAGCAGAAGATCTCTCTCTGCTCAATATTTAGTGGGACGTTCTACTATTTCAAAAATCATATGTGAGACCACAGAGGCAATTTGGATAAACCTGAAAGACACTTACATGAAATCACCAACCAAGGATGATTTTAAAAATATTGCAGGAGATTTTAAAAGAAAGTGGGATTTTCCTAATTGCCTAGGAGCCATAGATGGTAAACATATCAGAATAAAGTGCCCAGATAATAGTGGATCAAAATTTTATTCATATAAAACATTTCTCAGTGTTGCATTAATGGCAGTAGTGGATGCCAATTGCAAATTTTGTTTCATTGATGTTCGAGCAGAAGGTAGTGCTGGTGACACGGGAGTATTTGGTAGACCAGGTTTTGGCAGTCATTATTGATGCCTCCCTTGATGTTCCTGAACCAAAGGCTTTAGGAACTGGTGCAGTTGTCCCTTATGTGTTTGTGGCAGATGAGGCTTTTCCACTGAAATGCAACATATTAAAGCCATTTCCTGGTGGCTTAGAGCTGATTGATAGGGAGAAACGAATACTTAATTACCGTGTTTCTCGAGCAAGGATGGTGGTTGAGAATGCATTTGGTATATTATCAGCAAGATGGAGCATATTCCATTCACCAATAGACAGTAATATAGAGACGGTGAAAAGTATAATAAAGGAATGTTGCTGTCTCCATAATTTTATCATAACAGAACATCAATTAGATCCAGATTTGTTACCTTCCCAAACCAAAAAAGAAGTCCCAAGTGTTTGGGGACAAAGATTTCAGAGACAGGGCTCCAATAATTATACAAATCTTGCATTGCAAGTTTGCAATAAGTACAAGGAGTACTTCTGTTCATCTGAAGGATTGCTTTTCTTTATCAAAATAGTTATTTGTTTGAATAAATTTTTTTACTACATTAGATTTCACATTTCCAATAGTTTTTACCAATGATACTTCCTTACCAAAGGAGTATTTAATTAACTTTAGTCCTTTTGATGTTTTACTACTATTGCTATCAACTCACCACAGCCTTAAGCTGCTTGATACCAACATAGTTATACATTCTCTTCCTCCATCCTAATCTATTCAAGCCCTCCGTCCCTCTTTATAACCTCCGAGGACTTCACCATTTCCATTAAATCTTTATTTACAGCATCCTCTCCCCATGGCTGCACAACCCTCTCTCGATTTAGCCCTAGAAAACTGGGGAGAAAAGGACATTTTTTGTCAGTTTATCATCTTTAATTCACAGAACGTGCCCTAGCAATGTCAACCTTTCTGTCATTGCAGTCGAAGAAAGTAGGATTGAACCACACTTTTTGTACAGCCAACTGTTTGAAATACAGTCAGTCAGCTGGGAACCTAAACAACCATAGGCAATTTCTCTCAAAAGCATCTAGAAAATCTTCCTCCTTTTTTAGAGCACCCATGCTTCATAATCATATTTGACCACAGTCATCACTGTAGCTTCCAAAATTCTAATCTTAGTTTGCAGAATCATTTTCCTGTGCTTCCAAACTTTTTTTAACCATGAAATCACTGATCCCTTGATAAATATTTTGTTATGCATCTTCACCCTTGCATCTTTGCTTATTTCTATCAGTCCAGTCAAGAATGTAAGTAAAAATAGTCTTTAAGCATTCATGAAAAGACACAACTTAAGTGCAGAATAGATGTAATTTCCCGTCCAAAAACCATAAAACAACAACGAAATTGATTTTGAATATCAATCTGTTTTTGTTTCATGGTTATCAAAGGGGAAATAAAAAAGCTGTGATTTTTTTGCTCTTCTGAAAATTTACAGTTATGGAGATATGACCTTTTGATACCCAACTGAAGATTTGCTCCCTGACTTTTTCCTGAGAAAAAACACAAAGATGGTTAAAATTTCTTTTCATTAATGTTTAATAATTCTTAGGAAACGTTAAGAATAACTAATCTTAGAATTTTTAAAATTACACACCTTAAAATAGGTAAAAAAGGGTAAAAGTTAGAATGTTTCGAAACGAAAAAAAAGTTAATCTTGATAATTATCATAAGACAATATATTATTTTCTATTTTAAAAATTACTTCTTGCAATTTTAGTCTTGTTAATACTTTTTGTTGTGGCGTGAAGTGACGCATTTGTGCTGCAAGACTGGCACAAAATGCAACATCTGTATCTTCTTTATTCATAATCATTGATAGAAGAGTTTTCTGTGTGTCTTCTGTATCTTTTCTGGCCCTCTTTGTGCCCTTTTGAGATGCTGGACTTCTCAAGGTAGGGTCCATTTCAGGTGTTGGCACAGCACTTGAAGAACCAGACTCTAATTCTGATAAATCATGTTCTGTTATATGAGAACTTCCTCTTTCAGCTTCAAAAAACACTTCAAAGTCAGGGTCTGCAACATCAGCAATTTCAACATCTGGTTCCTAATAACAAAAACAACCTTTAATTGAAACATTGAGATTATATTTGAAAAAAAGGATCTGAACACCAAAACTAGTATACGATTTTTATAAATACATATTAATAGGTTAATTCATAACAAATATGCAAATAGAGAAGAAATATATTAAGAATCAAATTGAAAAAAATACACAATTAAATTGAAAACACAAAAAAGCATAATGAAATTACATACTAGTTCATCATCAGAAAGAGACTGTCATTCATTCTAAATGACAGTGAGGTTTATAAATATCAAGTATTGCAAGATATCAATTGAATTCTAGGATGATTGCGGTTAAAAAAAATCTAAAACTTTGTCTAGCTAAGTTAGTTTTACATATTCTTAAGACTGCTTTGAACTTGATGGGCAAGGGTTTTTTATCAACATTTAAATTTATTTGGGTTTCATAAGTCCATACATATTTGATGGTCATTAATTTAATCTTTTTTTAGCTGTATAAATGTTGGGGATGGGACACATATCCTGCCTCTACATTACAATTTTTCAAAATGAAACTTGTCTTGTCAAATATGAATTTAGCTTTTATGTAATATTTAAATTTCCATTTGAAAATCATTTGTATTGGAAAATATAAACTGAAAGTGTGTTTGGTGAAATTACATCACATATAGTTATTCTTAACCTTACAAAAAAAGGAAGATAGGAAGGCATACAAACAGGTCAGCCTGCAAGCTAAGATGAAAATTATTTGAAGCTACGGTAATGGCAAAATTCAACTTGCCAATTGTTCAAAAAAGCAGTGAGATTTACAAATAAAAAAATATTGAATAGTTCAATTTCATTGTAGGTTGATTGGAATATCAATAAAAAGAAAGCTCAAACCGTGTCTAGCCAATTCATTTTAACATATGCTACTATGAATTTTATGGGGAAGGGCTTTAACACTATTTCAATTTATTTGGTTTTTATAAGTCCTAATCTGTTTGCTAGTCATCATTTTGTCATTGTTTAGCTATATAAATCTTGAGGGTGGGGTCTATTTCATGTTTATCCCTTACAGTTCTTCAATTTTAGACTTGTCTCATCAAAAATAAATTCAGCTTTTGTGTAATATTCAGTAAGATTTTAATTTCAATTTGAAAGTTGTTTTTATCGTTTGGAAACAAAAAACTGAAAGTGTCTTTTGTGAAAGTACATAATATATAGATATTGCTTGTAGTAGCAGTGTTTTTGCGTCATTTAATTTTATTTTGTACCTGAATAATGCAGGGTCCTTCATTGAAATTTGAAGTTGTTGTTTTGTTGCTATATCAACAATAAAATAATTTAAATAAATGAATTTTGCTTTTGTATTATTCAGTAAAATTTAATTTCTATTTGAAAGTTGTTTCTATTGTTTGGAAACCATAAATTGAAAGTGTATTTGGTGAAATTGCATCATACATAGTTACTTTTGACATTCCATAAATAATAGGAAGGTCAACAAATAAGTCAGCCTATCTGATAAGATTAAGTGTCTTAGGTGACTACGATTAAGCTTGTCTCTAGTGACTTGCTGCAATAACTTGCTGGTAGAAGCAGTATTTTTGCTTTTTTTTTTTAGTTTTATTTCATACCTGAACAATTGAGGGTCCTTCATTGAAATTTGAAGTGGTTTCTTCATGGCTAACTTGCTCAATAAGGAATTTCATGCTGCTGTACCACTTCCATACTTTTTTTTGGGTTGCCGCTGACCCGCTTTTACTTTGTCCAATCTGATTATGCTCCCTGATGAAAACATCTCTAAGGTTTCGCCATTTAGACTGGCAATGGCGAACTGAAGTAAAAAAAAATAATAAAAAAATTGAAATAAGCATGGCAATGAAAATAGATAGTCCCAATAGAATAGAGAAAAGGTTGGTTGTTATGACTTTTGATAAACCTTAATAGATTTATTTTGATATAGGATTGAAACCACGGCTCTATAAAACAAAAAAATGGTTTTAAATTAGAACTACAATTAAGTAGACTTGGCCTCTGGATCATGAAATATTGGACAATAGGTAAATGGGCTTACACAAAAATTCAATTTTTAGTATTTTCACGTGTTGGAATATTCTTCTCTTTCGAGAGAATTGGAACAGACCAATTTCAAAGTGCTAGAAAAAGTACATAGGAGAGGAGGGTAAATCAGCCAAAACATGGCTATTGCCTTTCATGAATCTTTCAACACCTTTTGTATATACACCAGCTTGATTGCTTTTATAGCTGATATATCTTAGACCCCTTACAAGGCTTGGTATATCTCTAGGCTAACATCGGTATTTACTCATTTTATCAATTTGCATATTTTTTTTCTTACTTTATAGCAACAATTTAAGTATATAACCAAAGACTATATCCTACCCAATCTGTAGGGAAGAGCTAGGGTGAATTTGCAATGGTAGCAATTAATGTA